>NC_037670.1:99184434-99220374 GCF_003255815.1 Theropithecus gelada
CCATCATTCTTAGCAAACTATCACAAGAACAGAAAACCAAACACCGCATGTTCTCACTCATAGGTGGGAACTGAACAATGAGATCACTTGGACTCGGGAAGGGGAACATCACACACTAGGGCCTATCATGGGGAGGAGGGAGGGGGGAGGGATTGCACTGGGAGTTATACCTGATGTAAATGACGAGTTGATGGGTGCTGACGAGTTGATGGGTGCAGCACACCAACATGGCACAAGTATACATATGTAAGAAACCTGCACGTTATGCACATGTACTCTAGAACTTAAAGTATAATAATAATAATAATAATAATAAAATAAAATGTGGCACATTTACATCATGGAATACTATGCAGACATAAAAAAGGATGAGTTCATGTCCTCTGTAGGAACATGGATTAAGCTGGAAACCATCATTCTGAGCAAACTATCACAAGGACAGAAAACCAAACACCACATGTTCTCACTCATAGGTGGGAATTGAACAATGAGAACACTGCCTTCCCCTTTTCTTATTCTACTTCCCCAGCTATGGGTATAGCCCTCTCTCTGTGTTTACTCCTTGCTCCTCATTGTTCATCATAATCCGCTTTCTGGAAAAGAGTTCTTCTATGTATTTTTTAAAGTATATTTAGTTCAATGCATTATATATAATGGGGGCTTTTGCATTGAAAACAATGATTGCCTTTAGTGGTACTATGAGTAGCTTTGTTCCAGGCCATAGCAGTTGTGGTAAAAGTGGAATCAGTGTTTGAAAAGGTGAACCAAATGTGAGTCTTCTGAATACCCCAATAAATACATCATTTCTGTAGCAGTGTTTGGCTTGATTCCAAGTAATTCAGTAACATATTTCCCTAAAAAACCTGAGATGATATCTTCCTTTTGTTCCACAGTACCTTTTCTATTCAAAGTGACAATACCAAAATTCTAGTGAGAATACTTTCTTAGGAAGGACATATGCTATTGTTAAGATCATAGATTCTAAAATCAGTTGACTTAAATTTCTGCTATGGCTCTGCTCTTTTCCAGATGCACATTTTTTGGTATGCTATTTAACTTTCATAACCTGCACTTTCCTCACCCAAAAATGGGACAAATTATTGGAGATGTCCCATAGAGTTATTTGAGAATTAAATAATTCATGTGAAACAGTTAGCAAAACACTTCATAATAAATGCTTGACAGATGATAGCTATTGTTATTCGAATTCACATATTAATAACTTTTTTCATTGAAAAATGAATTCCAAGTGTTCAACTAACACTGAGTAGGCTTTGATCAACCCCCATCACTGTGAGTAATTGGAGATAAATTTTTGCCCTTTGTATTTTTTTCTTCATATCATGATGCTGACGGTTCCATATTTATTGAAAACACCTAAATTTATGCTCAGCCTTTTTTGGAAAATGGGCTAGTCATGATAATGGTGTAATTTCAACTGAACCAGTAACTCTCATACAAAATTATCATTGGAAATCTCATACAAAATTATTGTTATCTTCCAATCATAAAATTGATTTCTGAAAGATCACAATAGATACATAGATTTGTCAACATTTCTATTTATAAGAAACTTCTAAATCCCAGTTGAGGGATGTCAACCCTACAAGAAAAAGGTACTTGGTTAAATGACATAATTAGTTAGTGCCTGATGTTTTATGACTAGGAAACAGATGTCATAAATCCAGGTCAGTATTATACCTGGCCTAATATTCTTTTGACTAACTTTCTAAATTTATGTTTCTTGGGTCTTGAGAAAGATAACATGTTTATCGTTATTAATTATTTCCCTGTTGTGGGGACACTAGAAACCAATTAGGAATACAAAGAGCTACAACTAATACATCTTAGAATAATAATAGCAAGGAGGGTCAGTTTCACACTTTGCTTAAGTCCTCTCCTCTTTATGGCCTTCTTTTTCTTTATCTCCCTTTTTACTTCTTAACACTCTTTGTTCCCTTTACAATGCTTTCTTTCTTCTCCAAACACATATCCCATGCCATGACATAATTGTTCTTGTTTTTTAAATTTTTTAATTGACAAATAATAATTGCATATATTTATGGGGTGGAATGTGATGTTTCCATGTATGCATGCAGTGTGAAATGATCAAATCAGGCTAATTAGCACATCTATCACCTCAAATACCAATCATTTCTTTGTGATGAGAATATTTAAAATCAACTTATTTAGCTATTTTGAGATATACATTATTATTATTAACAATGGTAACCATGCTGTGCAATAGATCACCTAGACTTTCATTCCTCTCATCTAAGTGAAACTTTGTACTCTTTGACCAATATTTCCGCTTTCCCTGCCAACTCTCTCCCCCAGCCCCTGGTAACCACCATTCTACTCTCTACTTCTGTGAGTTTGACTTTTTTAGATTCCACATATAAGCAAGATCATGCAGCGTTTGTCTCTTTGTGCCTGGCTTATTTCATTAGGTTGTCCTCTAGGTTGACCCATGTTGTTGCGACTGACAGAATATCCTGCTTTTTAAAAGCTGAATAATATTATACTGTGTATATATTCCACATTTTTACAAATCTATTCATCCATTCATGGGCACTTTGGTAATTTTAATATCTTGGCTATTGTGAATAGTGCTGCAATGAACAAAGAAGTGCAGATATCTTTTTGGCATATTGATTTCAATTTCTTTGGATATATAGCCAGAAGTGAAATTGCTGGTTCATACAGTTGTTCTATTTTTAGATCTTCAAGGAAATTTTATACTGTTTTCCCAAATAGATATACTAATTTACAATACCACCAAAAGTGTGCAAGGGTTCCCTTTCCTCCACATGTTTAGGTCTTAGTATTATTTTCTCTTAATCACCTCCCCAATTCAAGCTCCTTTTATGAAAGTATCAATATCTTCTGTTTCTTTGAGGTTGTTATGGTGGGATGGGGCTGGGTGTGTGTATATATTTGTTTGTGTGTGTATATGTAAGTAGATATATGTGGACTGGAGGAGACTGTTTTTCCAGCAATCTACAAACAAATTGCTTTCAGGGAACTACTCTTCATATTTATTTTCAAAACTAAGTTTGATGAAGAACTATTTGAGAAAGTAGAGAGAAGTGAGCGATACTCCACTGTATTTTATCTTTATTGTTTAGGTTGAGTAACTTCTATTGTTGTCTCTTCAAATTCACCAAGTCTTTCTTTTGTTCTCTTCATTCTGCTATTTAGCTTTTCTTTTGAGTTTTTAATTTTGGTTATTGTGTTTTTGAATTCTAAAAGTTCTAGTTGGTTCTTCTGTATATCTCGCATTTTTTTTTTCTGAGACTTCTTATTCATTTAATTGTTTTAATAATATTTGATTGATTATTGAAGACTTTTTATGATGCCTGCTCTAAAATCTTTGTCAGATAATTCCAAAATCTAGCCATGTTACTGGTGCTGTATTTTATTGTTGTTTCTTACAGAAGTTGTGATTTTTCTAATTTTTGGTGTAATGAATGATTTTTTATTGTATCTTGGGGATATTGGGAGAATTTTGTTATGGGATTCTGGATCCTCTGTTTAAACAGGATGCTTCTGTCATCACCCCGGTTAAAAAAAGATGCCATTGCCTCATTAATGCTCAATGGGAGTAAAAATCCGGTTTCCCCAGTTAGTCTCCATTGATACTCTGTAGAGGAGTGTGTAACTCATCACTAGTTTTTATACAGCCTCCACTACTAAGGAGGCCTCATTACTTTCAGGAAGGGACAGAAGACCTGTCTCTCCACCAGCCTTCTCTGACACCTCTTTTGCAAACAGAAAGTGTGTCTCATTACAACTGGGGGAGGTTGGAAGACTAGGTTCTCCATTTGTCCTTTGCTAGCAGAGATGAGTTTGAGGGCTGCAGTATTGTCCATGGTGTTGCTGAGAGTACAGAATTTATTATGTATTTCTAGACTGCCTCTTTCCTTGTGCATTGACTCAAAAGACCAGGATTTCTTGGGACTTATTTGTTTTTCTCTTATTCCTGTTTCTTTTTTTTTTTTTTTTTTTTTTTTTTAGATGGTCTTGCTCTGTTGCTCAAGCTGGAGTGCAATGGTGCAATCTCAGCCCACTGAAACCTCTGCCTCCTAGGTTAAAGCTATTCTCCTGCCTCAGCTTCCTGAGTAGCTGGGATTACAGGTGCCTGCCACCATGCCCAGCTAGTTTTTGTATTTTTAGTAGAGACGGGGTTTCACCTTGCTGGCCAGGCTGGTATCAAACTCCCAGCCTCAGGTGATCTGCCCACCTTGGCCTCCCAAAGTGCTGGGATTACAGTCATGAGCCACTGTACCTAGTCCTTACTGGTGTTTTTGACTTGCTAGTCTTTTGAATACCCAGTTCAGGGTATATATGGTCAACAAACAAACAAACAAACCAAAAACCAAAAGAACCCTGTGAAACCACCATGCCATTTCTTGGGTTTGTGTGATTTAGCTAGTATTATGCCTTCTGTCTAATTTTCAGAGTCTTCTTATACTTGTTTTATGTATAATGTCCAGGATTTTTAGCTTTTCTTAGCTAAAGGAGAAACAGGGAAGAATGTGTTAAACATATTTTGGCTAGAACTGGGAGTCCCCAATGTCTACTTTTGTATATCCCCTAAGTTAAGAATAGTTTTTACATTTTAAAATACTAGTAAAAATGGAAATAAGAATAGCATTTTATGATATAAAAATTATATAAAATTCAAATTTCAGTACTCATAATTGAATGTGTATTAGAAGCTGACAATCAAAAAGAAAATTTTGGGAATGTTGAATGCAGTACTCAGAAATGTCTTATCTGAAGAGTAGGGAAAAAACAAACTTAAACCAAAAGCCCTTCTGGTTCTTCCTTTAAAAAAAAAGATTGGGAAAGAACAAAATATTTCTGAGTAACAACCTCATTGCCTCAAAAAATTCAAGTATATTTAAAGAAATACAAAATTAGCAAGTGTCCCACAGGATAAAATTCAACATGACATAAATGAGTGACAGATATAAAAAATATATAGGTGACAGATATAAAAAAGTTTTAAAAAAATTATAAAGATGAAACAACAACAATATCTCTGATTATATATACACTGGATAGAATTAAAGGCAGATTAGACTTTGCAGAAGAAAAAAATATGAGCTGGAAAATATAGCAATAGAAATAATCCAGAATAAAGCATAAAAAAGAATTAAAAATGCAAAACATTTAAACCATTATGTTAATGGGAATAAATAATACCAAATATATAAAACATTTTTCCAGAAAATTTAGGAAGAGATTAGTTTATACTTACTATATAAGTCTGACCATATTCTGATACCAAGATTAAAGATGTGGACAGAAAACTTCAGACCATTGTGTATCTAAAACAGTGATACAAAATTTCCTAAAAATATTTTAGCAAATTAAATTCACACACACACACACACACACACAGAAAGAGAGATTAATACACCATGGGGTTTAATATAAAAATACAATACTGGATCAACATCCAAAAATGTATGGAACTTTTTTTAACATTCAAAAATGTTAATATGGAAGCTTCCATATTAATAGAATAAATTTTTAATCCAACATTAATTCCAAGAAAAACTCTCAGCAAACTAAGAATACGGGACGCTTCCCCAACGTGATAAGGTACATGAACAAAAATCCTACAGGTATCATCATATTTAATGACAAAAGACACATTGCTTTCCCCGTAACATGAGGACTAAGACAAGATTATCTGTTCTCCCCACTCTGTTCAATATTTCACTGAAGTTTCTAGGCTGTGTCATGGGCAAGTAAAAAAAAAAAGTATCTGAATTGTATAGGAAAAGTAAAACTCTTATTTTTACAGCAATATGATCATTTCGGTAAAAAATCTGCTTGAATCTATTAAAAAAACAACTTAAACATATACATTTCAACTTTCAGCAAAGTTGAAGGATATAAGATTAATGTATAAAAAATTAATTGCATTTTTACATACTAGCAATAGGAATTGGAAATTAAAATTGGGAAACAGTACCATGAAAACCTAAAATACCTCAGGAAAATATGAGTGAAGGTGCAAGCTGTACATTGAAACCAAAAATATTGATGGGAATATAAAGAAAAATAAATGAAGAGATATACTGTGTTTGTATGTAGAAAGACAAAATATTGTTTATGTCATTTCTCCCCAAATTGATACATGAATTCAGCTGATTTTTATTCAAGTCTCAGGAGGGTTTTTTGTAGATATTGACGAACTCATAGTAAAATCAATAGGAAAATAAAATGGACCTACAATAGCAAAAAACAATCTTGAAAAACAAAGTAGGTTTGGAAAACTTGAAATATTTAATTTGAAGACATTTCAAAGTTACAATATTCAAAACATTGTAGTGTCAGCATGGAGATAGATAAGTTGGTCAATAGCTCAGAATACAGTGTTGAGAAATAAACACACACATATATAGTCTATTGATTTTCATCAAATATTCAAAGCTAATTTGATGAAAAAAAGAAATAATTTTTCTCAGTAAAATTTATTATGAAATAGTTATATTTTTGTAAGTCTAAAAATAAGGTTTGCTTCATACCTTACAGAATGTACAAAAATTCATTAAATTACTCATTGATCTAAGTGTAAAATCTAAAGCCAAAAATATATATATATATAGAAGCAAACAGAAAATCTATTTGATTATCAGCCAATCCCAAAACCACAATCTATAAAACAAAATGTAATGAATCGGGCTACAACAAAATTTAAAAATTTTTCTTTTCATTAGTGTATTAGTTCATTTTCATGCTGCTGATACAGACATAACCAAGACTGGGCAATTTACAAAAGAAAGAGTTTTAACAGTTCCACTTGGCTGGGGAGGCCTCACAATCATGGTGGAAGGCAAGGAGGAGCAAGTCATGTCTTACATGGATGGCAGCAGGCAAAGAGAGAGAGTTTGTGTACAAGAACTCTTCTTTATAAAAACACTAGGTCTCATGAGACTTACTCACCGTCATGAGAATGACATGGGAAAGACTTGCCCTCATGACTCAATTACCTCCCACTGGGTCCCTCCCACAACACATGGAAATTCAAGATAAGATTTGAGTGGGGACACAGCCAAACAATATCAGTTACAAGCAGCTAATAGAATGAAAGGACAAGTGAGACTAGGAGAAGATAGTTGCAAATCACATACTTGATAAAGACTTTATTCAGAATACATAACAGGTGATCAAAACTTCATAATAAGAAAACAAAGACTGCATAATAAAATGAACAAAAGATTTGAACATATTGTTCACCAGGGAAGATACAAAGATATCACATAAGCTCAAGAAAGGATGTTCAACCTCACTAGTCATTAGGAAAACACAAAGTAAAACCACCTTGGACACTTCTTCATATCTATTAGCATGTCTAAAATAAAAACAGTGATGAAACCAAGTGTTGGTGAGAATGCTGAGCAATTCAGCCCTTGAAAATTGCTGATAGGAATGCAAAGTAGTACATCGACATGGGAAAACAGACATTGTTCAGTCGTGTTTTAGAGTGAAACATAAATCTACCATATGACCCAAGTATTTTACTCCTACATGTTTACCGAGATAAATGAAAGCATGCATCCATAGGTACAAAGACTTTTATAAGAATATTTACAGCAGTTTATTTGTAATAGTAAAACAACTGGCTAATAATCTAAATTTTCATCAATAGGTAAATATGGAATACAATGCAGCAATAAAAATGAATCAACTATTTATACATGAAGCAAAATTCGTGAAAAGAGCTGGACAAAAGGGTATGAATGGCTTGGGTCCATTAATTTTAGAAAGTGTAAACTAATCTATAGTGACAGAAAGTAGATCAGTCTTCCGTGTACCATCAGGAGTAGGTGGATGGGGATAATAGAGAGAAATTAACAGTGGGAATGAATAAACTTCTTTTGAGAGTGATGTTCATTGATTTGATTGTGTTGATGATTACATGGGCTGTATTTATGTCAAAACATAGCAGACTGTACACTTTAAATATATGCAACCACTTTTTAAATTATACCTCACTAAAATTCATTTAAAGCAAATAAAACACCAATTGAAAATGACAATTCAGAACATAATTGATAGAACAAAAATAATGTGTTTCTCTCAGAAATTGAGGGATTTCATTTACATGCAGAGGAGGATATGTTAGCGTTGTGTAGGGATGCTAGCCAAAATAACAGAAATATTAAAAAAATGCATCTGGCAACCCTTCTGTGATAACCTCACCCAGGTAGAAACAGACTTCTCAGTTACATCTAGTTGAGCACAAAACTCCATTTATGAATATTTAATACTAGCAATCTACACTATTAACTTATTTTAGCATGTTAGTATTAGATAGGCTTTTTGAGTAAGTGAAGAGTAAAAAGCTATGGCATTTTGTGTCATTAAGCTTCAAGAAAATCAAGTTCTGTGAAACAAGTTTTCAGGACATTAG
This sequence comes from Theropithecus gelada, assembly GCF_003255815.1. NCBI lineage: Eukaryota > Metazoa > Chordata > Mammalia > Primates > Cercopithecidae > Theropithecus > Theropithecus gelada. The sequence goes on from NC_037670.1 coordinate 99,192,869, forward strand.
GAAACTGCAACCTGACCTCATTCCATACTGTTTCCTTTTTAAATTTTATCTTATAGTAAATTAATATTTGTATATATCTATGGGGTACAAAGTGATATTATATTTATGAACGTGATGTGTAATAAACAAATGAAACCAGTCAATATATTCATCACCTCAAATGCTTATTTTTTGTGTGGTGAAAATACTTGAAATTTGCTGTCTCAGCAATTTGGAAATTTTTAATACAATATTATTAACTGTATTCACCACTCTGTGCAATAGAACTAAAAAAAAAAAAAAAAGAAAGAAAGAAAGAAAAAAAGAAAACCCTTCTTCCTATAACTGAGATTTTGTTACCTTTGACCATCATGTCCCAATTTTCCCCAACCCTTAACTTCTGCAACTACCATTCTACTCTCTCTTTTATGAGGTTGTTTTAGATTCTACATGGAAGTAGGAATATTTGTCTTTCCATGGCTGGTTTTCTTTTAGAACAAGGCTTTTCAATTCCATCCATGTTGTTACAACTGACAGTATGTCCTTAAGACCGTATAACATTTCTTTGTGTGTGTGTGTGTGTTATATACATATATATTACATCGTTTTCTTTAATCATTCATCTGGACGGACACTTAGGTTGATTGGACGCTTGAGTTGATTCCATAACTTGGCTATCGTAAATGGTGCTGCAATGAATATGGGAATTTAAATATCTCTTCAACAAAATTAGTTTAAAATCTATTGGTAAATATTGAGTAGAGGGATTGCTGGATCAGATGATAACTCTATTTTTCAGTTTTTTGAGAAACTTGCATACTGTGTATAAGGGTTTCTTTTTCTCTGCATTCAGCCCCAATGTTTCCTCTTTTGATAATAACCATTCTGAGAGGTGAGAGATATATCCTATCGAGATTTAAATTTGCATTTTCCTAATAAGTAGTGACATTTTTCATCTCTCTTTTGGCCATTTGTATGTCTTCTTTTGAGAAATATCTATTTAAACCCCTTCATTTTTCAATCGGGTTATGTGTTTTCTTACTGTTGTTTGAGTTCCTTATACACTTTGGTTATTACCCCCTTATCATATGTATGGCTTGCAAATATTTTCTCCCAATCTATAGGTTGTTTCTTTACACTGCTGTTTCCTTTGCTGTGTAGATTTTTTGTTTGATCATTTCATCCTTTTAGAATCTCCTTTCTACAGGGTAGTGGTTAAGGGCATTTGCTTGGAATGAGAACATGCTCAAATACTAGCTGTGTGATGTGGAGGAAAGTTGTTTCACCTCTGTTTTTCAATTCCTCCATATGTATTCTGGGTGTCATATGTCATGTTGGGGTTAAATGCTTTTGTTGGGGTTAATACTGATAATATAGAAGTGTTTATTCAGTATCTGACTTATACTGAACACAGTGTGTGACAGTTATTCTATTATTACTCCAACAGAAATAATATGCCACAGTAATATTTCCAGTGCTTCAGTAATACACACATACCACAGTCTTTGACAGGCATTGTTCTCATTCATTATTTTCTTACTCTTTAACTTTCACTGCAAATTAGAAAATTATTTCTTGTATAGAAATATAGACATATAAGTTGTCTTGAACACTAGAGCACAAAAAAGGATTATTCACTACAAAGAAATTGAAATTAGCTTCAAATAATGACAGATAATTATCTCATTTTTTGCTAATTAGTTTGCCTTTTTTTACTTTAATAAAGCTTTTCTACATAACCTACTTTCAATATTATGAGAAAAAAACACATACAGGTATAGGTACTTGGTATTAGTTTTTTCTCTCTGTAGCCTATTAAATCTTTTATTTTTTTTGTAGAGATTTTTTGTTATTACAGTGGTTACCTGAGTAGAATCTGAAAAATTAAATAATTCCTAAATTATGCTTTTCATACCTGTGGTTCACTTCCTGCTCTCTAGTCTGCTTAAAACAACAAGCATAAAAACTTCCCATTGAGGTGAACTAAGTTTATAAATGTTAAGTTTGAAGATTCATCTTTTTTATGATTCAAATATTTTGAAATTTCAGTAGTCTCTAAGTTTCCACCATGATGTAATGAAGGTCATGTCATAATTTCCACAGCTATAGTAACAGTCTTAGAAATTAGATTTGGATATATAAAAGTAAGCAAAAATAGAATAGGCTCAAATTTCATGATGGACTAATCAAGCTTACCTCCTTGTAGACTTGTCAGGTTTTTATTTTTATTTTCTGTAATGGCAATGTCAAGTATGCATAGAGCTATTTGTAATTTGAAAAGACATAGTCACCATGAATTTGTTTAAAATTTTTTTTTATTTGTATAAATTTATGATGGGGGCCGGGCACGGTGGCTCACGCCTGTAATTCCAGCACTTTGGGAGGCCAGGCCGGCAGATCACAATGTCAAGAGATCGAGACCATCCTGGCTAACATGGTGAAACCCCATCTCTACTAAAAATACAAAAAATTAGCTGGGCGTGGTGGCGGGCACCTGTAGTCCCAGCTACTGGGGAGGCTGAGACAGGAGAATGGCGTGAACCCGGGAGGCAGAGCTTGCAGTGAGCTGAGATCAGCCATTGCACTCCAGCCTGGGTGATAGAGCAAGACTCTGTCTCAAAAATAAAATAAATAAATAAATAAAAATTATGATGGTACCATGGAATTTTGTTACAGGCATAAGTTGCATAGTGGTCAAGTCAGAATTCTTAGGGTATCTACCACCTGAATAATACCTATTAAGTAATTTCTCATCATCGCTTCCCTCATGTCTTCACCCTTCTAAATCTCCATTTTCTATCATTCCAATCTGTATCTCCATGCGTAAACATTTTTTTAGCACCCACTTATGAGTCAGACCATGTGATATGTGATTTTCTGGGTCTGACTTGTTTTACTTAAGATAATGATATCCAGTTTCATCCATGTTGCTGGAAAAGACATAATAGTTTATCTCTCTTTCTTTCTTGCTTGCTTGCTTGCTTTCCAAAGTCTTGGTCCATCACCTAGGCTGGAGTGCAGTGTTGCTCACTGCAGCCTCAACCTCCTGGGCTCCAGCAATCCTCCCACCTCAGCCTCTTGAGTAGCTGGGACTACATGTGCATACCACCACACCCAGTTCATTTTGTTTGTTTTTTGTAGAGATGAGGTCTCACTATGTTGCCCAGGCTGGTCTTGAACTCCTGGGTTCAAGCAATCCTCCTACCTCAGCTTCCCATAGTGCTGGGACTACAGTGTGAACCATCGTGCCTGGTCAATTTCAGTCTTTTGAGTGCTGGTATCACAGCTTGAGCCACCATGCCTGGTCAATTTTGATATTTTTTATGGCTGAATGGTATATCACTGTGTATATATACCACATTTTCTTTATATAATCAACCATTGATAGACAATTAGGTCAGACACCTGAATTTTTTTTTTTTTGAAGGTCATTACTTTCAATTTTTAAATTTCTTTTTTCTTTCTTTTTTTTTTTTTTTTGCAGAACGTGCAGGTTTGTTACATAGGTATATGGGTGCTGTGGTGGTTTGCTGCAGCTTTTGACCCGTCCTCTAAGTTCCCTCCCCTCACCCTCCACTCCTAACAGACTGTTGTGTGTGTTGTTCCCCTCTCTGTGTCCATGTGTTCTCAATATCACCATGAATTTGATGGTCTTTAGCTGTTATTAGGAATTTAACATATGCTCTAATCACATTAGCTATAATAATGATCACTAAACTCAAATATTATTGGATTGCAATAATGAGTTTTCTTATATAATACTCAAATATTATATAAATCTGACTGGATGTCATTCAATCCAAAACATGAAACTCAATAACATCACATTAGATAAGAAACAACCTCACTAAAGCTGTGATGTCATAGATTATAGAACATCTTTACATACAACACATTATTTATTCCTTTAGCTTAAAAAAGGGGATGATACAGATTTTTTCCAAATTCAAGAAATGTGAAAACTTAATACCTTAATGTCTGGTTATGGATAAATATGTCGACATTAAGGAGATGATTTTTTGAGATCTAATTACAGCTTTTATAATTCTGTAGTTTTTAAGATTACAGTTTCTAAAATGCGTTTTTCAAATGTATAGCATAATTACAAGTAGGAATAAGAAAGCTAACCTTAATCTACCTAAATCTTCTCTATTTAATGACTTATGTAAATGTTTCTAATTATAGTGAAATACAGTGTATCATTTCATAACTTTGCACAAATATATTTTATATATGTATCTTTCAGAACTGAATTTTATTATTTAATAACTAAGGAATAGATTGTTTTTAGCTGAAATGTATCTCAGCTTAAGAGGTTGTGTTTTCAATTACCCTAAATAAGTGTTTTAATATATGTATATACACATATATAAAACATGTAATATATAATGATGTAACACATAAATAATGCTATATGGTCGGGCACAGTGGCTCACACCTGTAATCCCAGCACTTTGGGAAGCCGAGGTGGGCAGATCACAAGGTCAGAAGAACGAGATCATCCTGGCTAACACGGTGAAACCCCGTCTCTACTAAAAATACAAAAAATTAGCCGGGCATGGTGGTGGGCGCCTGTAGTCCCGGCTACTCGGGAGGCTGAGGCAGGAGAATGGCGTGAACCAGGGAGGCGAAGCTTGCAGTGAGCCTGAGATCATGCCACTGCACTCCAGGCTGGGTGACAGAGCAAGACTCTGTCTCAAAAAAAAATAAAAATAAAAAATAAAAAATAATGTTATATTCATATAATGTTACATTACCATATTAGTTGTATAATGTATTAATTTATAATATATATTTAAAGGGTATTTAATATGTATATACAGTATGATCAAATAAAAGTACAATTTAGGCCAGACATGGTGGCTCACACCTGCAATCTCAGCACTTTGGGAGGCTGAGGCAGGAGAATTACCTGAGGTCGGGAGTTGGAGACCAGCCTGACCAACATGGAGAAACCCCATCTCTACCAAAAGTATAAAATTAGCCGGGCATGTTGGCACATGCCTGTAATCTCAGCTACTCGGGAGGCTGATGCAGGAGAATCGCTTGAACCCGGAGAGCGGAGGTTGTGGTGAGCCGAGATGGCGCCATTGCACTCCAGCCTGGGCAACAAGAGCAAAACTCCATCTCAAAAAAAAAAAAATATATATATATATATATTATATATATATATTTTATATATATAGTGCAATTTAATGCTGCTTCAGTGTCAATAAATTAATTTTGACATGGCAACATATTTAACTGAAGAGATCAGTGAAAGGGAATAATTAATGAGACCAATACTATCAATAATAATATCATCAACTAAATTTTGATTGAATAAATCTTCTGAAATTTAAATGAACTTAGTAATATATCATAAATATATGTGTTTCAGTAGTCTTGACAATAACAAAGGTAAATTACCTACTGGTAACCTTTAAGAGATGACGCAGACTGAATTAATAACGGATTATATGTATTTAAAAATGTAGACTTGGCCGGGCGCAGTGGCTCATGCCTGTAATCCCAGCACTTTGGGAGGCCAAGGCGGGCAGATCACAAGGTCAGTTTGAGACCAGCCTGGCCAACATGGTGAAACCCTGTCTCTACTAAAAATATAAAAATTAACCGGGTGTGGTGGTGGGTGCCTGTAATCCCAGCTACTCAGGAGGCTGAGGCAGGAGAATTGCTTGAACCCGGGAGGCAGAGGCTGCAGTGAGCTGAGATCATGCCACTGCACCCCAGCCTGAGTGACAGAGCAAGACTCTTGTCTCAGAAAAAAAAATGTAGACTTCTACTGAATAGAAATCAACATATAAGTTGAATAAGAATCTACATTTATAATAAAATCTTTCTAGGTAAGTCATGTGATTACCATGTTTTATTAAATGAGGAAAAGTGGAAATGAGATAAATAAATACATGCAAAATGCAGATGACTGGTAGTCCAGTAAGAGAGCACTTCCTAATTCACAGTGAGTACAAACGGACAAGGTTTCAGCGTCATTGTCACATGCAATATCAGATACTGTATTACCTGAATAATATAATGTCTTGCCTAGGAACATTATGATGCAGTAATAATATTTTATGCTTAGTTAACATTATAGACTAATTATACTTTTAACAGTAGGAGATTTTAAGCATAAAAATCAGTAAGAATATAGGAAGCAAACATATTTTTTTTTCAGGTAGTTAGCATTTTATGACAGGAAACAATGATAGCATATTGTAAACATCTTTTGCCTACCTTTGTATTTTAATAGTTCAATATAACCACATTTCTCCAAAGGCTCATTCTATTATTGAAAGGTAATGGTGGGAACCAACTTAAGAACATGTAAAATGCAAGATTTTTTAATCAATGAGAAGCTATTAATTTAACCAACCCTTCCTGTAATAATATTGAGACAGACTGTCTGCCTGTTTTTACATTACAGCTAGCTTTGCAATCTGTGTAGAATTTAATGAGGTGTGTAATTTTTGTGAACTTATTGATTCTGAGAGATTCAAAAATTTTAATGCTACTGAACTTTGGTATTTTCACCTTTCATTTATCTTAGATAAAGAGAATTATATTTTAGTGCCAGCTGTTGATCCCTTTGTACTGCTCTTATTATACATGAAGTACTTTTCTCTAATGTACATGGAAAATATCTTTGGAAGATTATACAATGGAGTTTGCTCCTCTCCCTGTTAAAACTCTTCCCCATACTTCTACCGTCAGATATTTCATAGTTCCAATTACTTTTTTGTTTTGAGTTACATCATTGAGTACTCCTAGATTTGCATTTAGATCATTATGTCTTATTTTTGCTGTGCAAGAACCACATATCTTGCCTCTTGACAGTATTTTTGTGTTCTGGAACGTTAAGAGAGTTTCTGAGCCATTTAAGATGCACCCAACTAAACAGAACAAACCATTATACTCTATTAGTTTTGGTAATCTAAGAGGTCTGATATAGTGGAATATGTCAATAAATTATATTAAAAATAAATATCTCATATAATCTCAAAACAGTTATAGAGCACTGCATATTGTAAATTGTAATAAGCAACAGCACAGTATTTAATGGTAATTTATCCAATGCAAACTATATTATTTTGGTAGCATTGGCTTTGTTTTATAACAGATATTTGAATGTAGGAAGATAATATCTATGATATTTTCATATCTATAACACCCATGAATACATACATACTTAAATTATTTGAGGAAAGGCTACACAAATTCTTATTCACAGGCTATCCAAAATTAAACTTAGTGGCTGCATAGCACCCATTTATTTTGAAAGGTTTGAAAACCTTTGGATTTGCAAATATTGATACCTATTTTTATTCCTTGGGGATCCATAAATTAAAGCCAGAGTAAGAAGTCCAGAATGCATACTTAGATACAGATGGCCAGCAAACTGAAAACCCCACATGTGCTTAATGGAGAGTTGATGGTTTTTATGTTTGTTTCCTACTTATAACCAAACATTGCCCTCTATTTCATATTGACTCAGTATGATCAATAACCGTTAGTCTAGGATCTCATCTAAGGTATTTTAAAAGTCAGAGAAAATTGCAGCTACTTTTCATTCTTCATGTGTCCAACTGTACAATTTTTCAATATTCTTTAAGTATATTTTTTTCTTAAAGGAATTAGATTATATATTTTCTTAACAAGAATTACGTACTCTTACTCATCATTGTTTAATGAACTCATAGTTCCACATGGCTGAGGAGGCCTCACAATCATGGCAGAAAATAAAGGACCAAAAGCACATCTTACAATGCGGCAGGCAAGAGAGCATGTGCAGGGAAACTGCCCTTTGTAAAACCATCAGATCTCATGAGATTTATTCACTAATTCCCAAGAACAGCACAGGAAAAACCCACCCCTATGATTCAATTGGTTACCATCAGATTCCTCCCACAGCACGTGGGGGTTATGGGAGCTACAATTTAAGATGAGAGTTGAGTGAGGACACAGGTAAACCATATTGTTTCACCTCTGGCCCCTATCAAATCTCATGTCCTCACATCTCAAAACCAATCATGCCTTCCCAACATTCCCCAAAAATCTTAACTCATTTCAGAATTAACTCAAAAGTCCATAGTCCAAAGTCTCATTTGTGACAAGGCAAGTTCCTTCCACCTATGAGCCTATAAAATTAAAAGCAAATTTGTTACTTTCTAGATACAAAGGGGGTACAGGTATTGGTAAATACAGCCATTCTCAATGGGAGAAATTGGCCAAAACAAAGGAGCTATAGGCCCTATGCAAGTCCAAACTCTGGCAGGGCAGTCAAATATTAAAGCTCCAAACTAATCTCCTTTGATTACATGTCTCAAATCTAAGTCATGCTAATGCAAGAGTTGGGCTCCCAAAGCCTTGTAAAGCTCCACCCCTGTGGCTGTGCAGGGTACAGCCCCCTTCCAGCTTCCTTTGCAGGCTGGCATTGAGTGTCTGAGGCTTTTCCAGGTGCACTGTGCAAGCTGTTGGTGAATCTACCATTTAGGGTCTGGAGGACAGTGGCACTCTTCTCACAGCTTCACTAGGCAGTGCCCCAGTGAGGACTCTGTGTGGGGGTTCACACCCCACATTTTCCTTCAGCACTGCCCAAGCAAAGGTTCTTCATGAGGGCTTCACCCCTGCAGTGAACTTCTGCTTGGACATCCAGGTGTTTCCATACATCATCTGAAAGCTAGGCAGAGGATGCCAAACCAAAATTCCTGACTTCTCTGCACCTGCGTGCTCAACACCACGTGGAAGCTGCCAAGACTTTGGGCTTGCACCCTCAGAAGCCAAGGCCCAAGCTGTACCTTGGCTCCTTTTAGCCACAGCTGGGATGCAGAGCACCAAGTCCTAAGACTGCACAAAATATCAAGACCATGGGCCTGGCCAAAGAAACTATTTTTTCCTCCTAGGCCTCTGAACATTCATGGCTGCCATGAAGACCTCTGATTTGCTCTGAGACATTTTCCTCATTGTCTTGGTGATTAACGTTTGGCTTGAAACTTATGCAAATTTCTACAGCTGGCTTTAATTTCTTCTCAGCAAATGGGTTTTTCTTTTCTATCACATTGTCAGGCTCCAAATTTTCCTGACTTTTATGCTCTGCTTGCTTTTTAAACATAAGTTTCAATTCCAAACCATATATTTGTGAATGAATAAAACTGAATGTTTTTAAGAGAACCCAAGTCATGCTTTGTTGGTTAGAAATTTCTTCTGCCAGATACCATAAACTACCTCTCTCAAGTTCAAAGTTCCACAGATTCCTAGTGCAGGGGCAAAATACTGCCAGTCTCTTTGCTAAACATAGCAAGAATCACCTTTTCTCTAGTTCTCAATAAGCTCCTCATCTCCATCTGAGACCACTTCAGCCTGGACTTTATTGTCCATATCATTATCAGCATTTTGGTCAACGCCATTCAATAAGTCTCTAGGAAGTTCCAAACTGTCCCACATTTTCCTGTATTATTCTGAGCCCTCCGACCTGTTCCATCCTCTTCCTGTTACCCAGTTCCAAAGTTGCTTCTACATTTTCAGGTATCTTTACAGGAGCACCCCAATCTACTAGCACCAATTTACCGTATTCATTTGTTCTCACACTGCTAGTAAAGATATACCTGAGAGTGGGTCATTTATAAGGAAAAAGAGGTTTAATGTACTCACAGTTGCACATGGCTGAGAAGGCCTTACAATCATGGCACAAGGCAAAGGAGGAGGAAAGGCATGTCTTACATGGTGGCAGATAAGAGAGCATGTGCAGGGGAACTGTCCTTTATGAAACCATCAGATCTTGTGAGACTTTCTATCATGAGAACAGCACAGGAAAAACCTGCACCCCATGATTCAATTACCTCTGACTGGGTCCCTTCCACAACACATGGAGATTATGGGAGATACAATCCAAGATGAGATTTGGGTAGAGACACAGTCACACCACATCAGATGTCTTTAGTCACCTAGATTCTTCTGGGAAACTGATAGGTTAGAATTCACCATGACTACTCATATGTATCATGTATAGTGTATCATATTGTTCCAAAATTTGTTTTATTTTAATGATGTAAAGAAAGATGAATACACAAGAGCTCTGAATTGGTTATTTTGATTTTGGGAAACCAGAGAATGCTTCATGGAGGGGGTAGCCCATTAATGTTTAATTTAGTTTATCTTACCCTAAATGAAACAGATCATGATATGAAAAGCAGTAGTTCTAATCTTTATGCATCGGAATTCCCTAGAGGGCTTTTGAGAACAAAGATTACTGGGCTATACTCCTAGAATTTGTTATTCAGCAGGTTTGGAGTAGAAATCTAATACTTTACTTTTTTATCAGTTTTCCAAATGATGCTCATACTGAACATCTCACTGCCACACTTTGAGGACCATTAGCATAAAGATAGACAATGAAGTCTATCTTTTATATATTTTAGACTATATTATCCAATTTTAATTCCTAGGAAAATTTAGGCTTAATATTCTCAAATGGTCTCCTAATTCATTTGTATTTTTCTCCCCTGTCATATCCAGAAAACCAAGTCTTTACTTGAATTCTCTTGAATTGTGACATTAGTCATTAGACATCTCTTGAATCTTTTGGTTTTGTTTTCCAGTTTACTCAAATATTTTTGTTATTTTTTTTCTAATGACAGTTTGTATTACTTGTATCATGTCATACTATTTTCTTAACTATAGGTTCCTAGATGCTAAGCTAAGAAGAAAAAAGTATTATTTTTTTGGTATCAAATCAAAGGAAAGACCTACACTTTTTCATTACAACTGTAATATATACTTGTCTTGGCCTGGTTTCCTAAGAAAGCAGAGCCTGAAGCAAGAGAAAGTGTTACTCCTTCATTACAGAACACCAGAATGCTGCCCCAGGAGCAGAAAACGGGGAAAAAGTAAATGTGGCCCATAATGGGGAGAGCAAGTTAAGAGAATATGTTTTCATCCTGACCACCACGTGGGTATCAAGCACAAATTCTCAGTCTCCTGGCACCATCTTCTGAGAGGTATCATACATGACTAATTTTCAGGGAAGTCAAGAAAAAAGCAGAAGAAGGAAAAATAATATAATCATCAGCTCCTTTCTGCCACTGGTCGAAATGAGCCCACAGGGAATTAAGTTCCTCTGCACTCCCTAATTGTGCACATGGGAACACCAAAGGTTTCAGTGATCGTGTGCTATTGTCAGTAAGGAAACCGCAGGCCCCAGGACTGTTCTTTGTGCCACAGAAAGCTCATGGAGAAATAGATTATTCGTAATGGCTGATAAGAATACAAATGGCCAAATGCCCAACAGACGGTTTAGGCCAAAAGAATCTGAAGTGGTTAATAACAGGGGTTATAATACTGTTCACTGTAGAATATTCATGTAGTCAGGATGATAATTTTTTAAAATTTCTAGAATCTGTTTAGTTCCTTCCACCCTCATTACCACAGCCTATGTGAGTCACCATCATGTTCAGATGGGATTACTGCCAGAGACTTCTAATTGAATGACTTTCTTTTAGAGTCCTTCTTTCTTTTCCATTTTTGAGGGGACTCGCTCTCTTGCCCAGGCTGGAATGCAGAATGCAGTGACATAATCATAGCTCATTACAATATTGAATTGCTGGGTTCAAGCAATCCTCTTACCTTAGACTCCTGAGTAGCTGGGACTATAGGTGGGGGCTACCATGCCCAGCTAATTATTTTGTGTGTGTGTGTGTGTGTATTAATTTATTTTTTAGAGATGGGGTCATGGTATGTTGCCCAGGATTGTCTGGAACTCATGGCCTCAACCTACCCCCCTCCCAAAGTGCTGGGATTATGGGTATGAGCCACTTCACCTGGCCTAGGATCCCTTCTTACTCCAATTCTAAACATTCTTCAATTGTTCCCCGTGGCCTTAAGGAAGAAGAGCAAACCTGCAAACCTTTCGACCTGTGTTTACATTTGTTTTTCGCTTAATTATTTATCTCATTCATCCACCATTCCCAGAGAGTTGTTCTGAGCCGCAATCAAATTAAATGATATTCAATTCCCTGAATCTACCACACTCTGACTCACCTTCAGGTCTCTGTGATTCCTTTTGCATGAACCAACATGAACTTCACTCTTCACCACACTCATGGTTATTGATTCTTTAAGATCCATTTTATTTTTTAAACAGGTCCCACCTTAACTGTCCCATGTCCAGCTCAGATTTGTTATTCATTCTTCTTGCATTTTTCTGTTGTTTTAATTTGTTTGCCTACATTGCACTGTGCCTACAATAATCAAAGAAGACAGCTAGGTAGTCTGTATTCTAATCTGCTATTTATTATGCAAAATTCTCATTTAAACTATGAATTTCTCGATGACTGGAGCAGCCTTGTATGTATATTCAGGTTCATAAGTGGCCAATATGTATTTGAATAAGCTAATAACTTAATAGTCACATTCACTGACCAAGTAATTTGCTACATATATTGGATGAGTTATTGCATATTATTTCCTTTTTTGGCTGAAGAAACTGAGGCTCAGAGAGTATAAATAATTTGTCCAAAGCCAAACAGCTAGTAGGTGACACAGCCAGATTCAGCATCAGGCATAGCTACTTCCAGAATATTTGTCTTCACTATAGAGCTATATTAAAAGTGTAAGAATTCAAATTCCAACTCTGTCTCTTGCCAAAATAAGGCTTTATTTGACTCCTCTTAAAAGCTGTGTCTCAATCTGCTGAAATGGATGGCAATACAGTGCATGTGATGTGATTTTTTTTTAGATAAAATGCGCAAACGTATCCTTCCAGCTTGTAGTTTTTAAAAAACATTTGTCATTATTCTTATTATTTTACTTATTTACTTAAATACCAGAAAGAAAACATGAGAAGCATAAAATGTAGACCACCTGGGATATCATGAATAGACATAAAAATTAATATTTCATCAGGATTTAACAGAACAATAATCCTCTACTTTCCTAACAATGTGGTAAGTGAATACAATTGTATCATGAAATACTATATGCATTAGAGATATTTTATTTGAAATTTATAGGAAATTACTGTGGAAAAATAATACTAAAGTGGAGAATCTTCAAAGACAGTGGATCTTTTTCTTGTAACTCAACACTTACAGATGAACTGACAAAAACAAAATTGTGTTACATTTACCTGGGTTGAACACCAAGGGGGGGCAGTAAAATAACATTTAACATGGAAAGCCTGAGGAAAACCACCTAAGGCTGCCTTGCACTTTTTGGCATGCATGTTAGTCTTTATTCTTGATATGTTTTTCTTAGGAGGGCGAAGAGTAATACATTGTACTGTTAGTGATTTTCAACAATAGTCTTCTCTTGAAGGATTAAGTATACATATATATGAACCATCCAACAACATATGATAAGTTAAACATATTTAACAAGGCTAATTTTCTTTCTGATTTAATAAGACACAGTAAATGGAAACTGTGCAGTCAGAATAATGAAAAGAGGACATAATTTATCTCATTCTGTTGGTGTCCTTTCTATGTTCTTTTGTCCTTTGATTGCACTGGTGGATAATATTATTTTGTTCCCAAGGAAATATGTCCCTTTGATTAGGTTGTAGATATTCTCTCATTTGTCACTGTTCTATCAAGCTATGCCATGTAACAGCAGGAACTCTTGATTATTTAATTGCTTGTAAGAACTCATTAAATCTGACTATCAATCATGGGACATATGGTAAACATCACCCAATAGCGTGAGAGGTTGTAGCAATGATCTGTCACTAGGGCAAACCTTTTTTACAGCAATGCAGACTTTGGTTTAGTTGTCTGATGGTGATTATTTTTAATTGATATTGATTTACAAGGGAGGGTTCATCTATAGTAGTCTTAATCCACACTTTCAAGTTAATAATATAAGCATTTATAATTTTATTAGAAACATACTCAAATGAATCTTTTCTGCTTTGTACCTGATTTTCTTCTGTAATAATTGAATTTATTCTTTTATAAACAGTGCATAACAAATTTTGAAATCTATATTTTCTCTTGATAGAATTCAAATAGTACTCCTTAATAAATAGAATTTACAAAGTTAATATCAATACCTGGATATCATCAGTTGTGGGGAAACAATATCTATACAAATTATTTCTGAAATGGTCCTTTTCAAATTAGAGAAAATCAAAACAGCTATGTTGCTAGGAACAAAGTTGTGTGGTTTAAACTATTCTATTTTCTATTAAATGAAAATAATTTTTAATAATGAGGATTTACAGTGAATCGTCTAGCAATCCATTGTATTGTCTTCAGAAACTAGGTATAAAGCTAAATTTAAAATTACATTCTGTATCATTAGTCTGTTTCTTAGAAACTCATGCATCTGATGGTTATCTAAATCAGCTGCATGTAGGGGTGAGAAAAAATAAAGCTTCAATCTTCCTGTTTAGATGAATTAATACACTTTGAAGCCATCAGAAATTATAACTCTAGCAGCCTTCAGAATTACCTCCCAAAAAGAGAGACATGTAGGACCCAGTTTGGATTCAGTTTGAACGTCCTCAAGACCTCCTTCAGCAAATCTCTCTGATTGCTACTTAAATTGCAGGAACAGTTCAGTGTGGTTTATCAGACCCTTCTAGGGAATTAAAAAGCTTAGAAGACATTATAATTCTTTGTCCAGGCATTCTGGCATAGAACTGATTACCGTGGAGGTGAATTTGGTGCAACGGTATTGATAGGCCCATAATATCAGAATAATATATACAACAGCTACTTATGTTTTTTCCACACTGGAAATGATTATACGTAAATTGGTTAAAATTGTGGGACTAAGGTTCTATGAGCATAGAAGCACCACAAGGGCAAAAATTTGGCCAAAATTTCACCCACAGTATTTAGAAAGATAATATAGTAAGTATTTAATAAATATTTATAGCATAAATGGATAAATGAGTGAATTATTCTCATATCACTACACCTATACCTGAAAGTTTTTCCTTGGGAGAAGAAGGATGTTTGTTTTTTAATTTCTGTACCTAATGCTAATCGACTGTTAATCATTTTTCTTTATAGTAGGCCAACACTTTAGGAACCATATCTCATTTAATCTAGTCAATATTGATAGAGTGATTACATGTGCCAGGTACTGTTGTAAATACTTTCTCTGTATTATCTCATTTAATTATTACTATAAGCATACGTGGAGTATGTACAATGATTTTTTTCTGTTTTACAGGAAAGGAAACAGTGGTTTTGTGAGATCAAGCAATTTATTTAAAGAAGCACAACTAACAAGTGACAGAGTCCAGGCTGGAATCCGAGTCTGCCCGACTCTGAAATCTTCACTCAGTTTCTTTTCTAGAGAAAGTAAATGTGGGGCCCTTGCACTGCTACTCTCCTCTTTCACTCATTGCAGATTGGTTATGCCACATGTCCGCAGAGTCCTTTTCAACACAGGGCTCCAGGTAGGCAATAACCTTTGTATTGTGAGTAAAACCATTTTGCCATCTGTATGTTATTCTCCATCACCCTTAACCTCTAACAATACAGGCACAGCTGCATTTATCAATAAGACCTGCATAGAAAAAACACAATTATAAAGTAAACGTGACAAACAAAGATAGTTAATCAAAGTAATGTGTGCAAAAACATGAGTGGACTTCGTCCACTTTCTTTGTAACATTGGGATCCCTGAATATACAGGACACGTAATAACCATTTCTCAGTTCACATCAGTTAAGGGCTGAGCCTAGAGAAGAATTCTCAACCGTGAAGGACATTTTGTCTTAACCAATTTTTGTTAGTGAGTTGTGACTAAACACATCCCCGTGTCTGAAAGAGCTTATTTTATTCCCTTTCTCTGATTGCTGGGAAAAGCATTAGGCTTTTCCTTTGAGGAGAATAATACTTATGTTCTATTTTTTGTTTTTCCCTTTACATTGATCCATGTGTCACCTTATCAGTTATACTAGAAAATTTACTGTTATTTATCTATAAAGTTAGTTCCAGCGTTAATAAGAGTTTCTCATTTTGTGTCCTTACAAAATGAGACTTCTTTTCTTGTCACAATGATATTATTTAATCTTCTATTATAATTTATACCTTTGTATGTCTGTTGCCCCTAGTAGCCACTGAACTTCCTGAGGGTAAAAAAACAAAAATCAAAAAACATGTCTTGCCCATATTTGTACAAGTTGAAAAATCTAAATTTCATTTTGTAAATTCTAATATTCTTTGATTAAATGAATGAATTAGTGGCACAACCTGGTATATGCCTATATTCTATGACAGTCCATTTTCCACTTGTCCATTTTCCACTTTTTATTTCAGTTCTCTAAATAACAGTTTACATGTCACCATCCTATCTTTAGATTTTACATCACATATACACATATATATAAATAAAACAGCAAGCAAATGTTCATTAAATTAAATGAAAACTATTTTTTGATCATTGATCCAAATATTGAATCTGTCAAACTTCTGGAGGAGTTATTTAAGTCAAATATGCAAGTCCCCCACAATTCCCAGATATCTTTTTGTTGACTGCACAGAACTATTCTGTAGTTATAACTAAGAGCATTTGAATTGCTTGGGGTAACTGGTATTCTTACTAGAACTAAGTAGTACAGTCTAATAAATCTATATAAGTTCTCTGTCTGAAATAAACTTACATTTTACAGTATCAAGAAACAAATGCTGCCATATGGAACAAGTGAAAATGACAGAAAGAATACAAGGAGGTCCTGTATTCATAGCACAGTTACTCTGTGATGTACTTGTCTTTTTATGATTAATTTAGGCATTTTCACTAATAGATTCAAAGATAATTGCCAGATAAACAGCTGTGCTATCCCTGTAACAGGAGAGGAAATGAGTAAGGGATATTAAATAAGGAAAAAATGTTTCTCAGGTGCATTAATCTGGAAAATGGAGCTCATTGTAAGATGTTCTGTCTTCCTTGGTATTTGGATTTGAAAATTGGAGTATTAAGGTTTAAGGACATGATAGGGCACCATAAGAAGGAATAATCTCCTTATGAAACCAAGTGATTATAATAATATGATTATTTATGAATAAAATATTTTTGCCTTTTAATTATTCAGTCTTTTACTAAAACCCATGTTATATGTAAGAGGAAAAGTTTAAAATAATTTTTCTGGAAGTGTATAAATCCTGAATCAAAACATGTTTTAGAAAATATTAGGAATACAGAACAATAAAAATAGAACACTTATAGTGTCCTCATGCATTTTAACTCATTGTTTTCATTAATCTTAATTCTTTTTAAAATTTGAGGTAGAAATATTTTTGGTTGACTAAGTATAAAGTGCTGAAACCATCAATAACTTCAAAATAGTTTATTTTATAATCTTTAATTTTTTTTAAACTCCCATAAAATACATCCTGTTTGTAAATCTGAAAGAAGCAGTCTGTACCATCAAATTTTTAAAAGTTGATTTGATGCCAAATGCAACTAGACAATTAAATTCAGTAGTTGCCTTAATAGATTCAGTAAGAACTTAGATGCTTTGTTAACATCTATATATAACTGTTTTCCAGTTGTAGCTGTTTGCTTCACTTTTCAGGAGTGTAGTGAATCACTGTACTTTTAACAATCTTTGCTCATGTAAACTACTAACTCAGGTCCTTAAAGACTTAGTGTATTGATGGGAACTGCATTATACTAATTTTATGGCTTTCAGATAGGCTAGTGCCAGGGAGGTCAGCTCAAGAGTAATGAATGCCATTTTAAAATACCAAGAAGCATGATTATTTTCACACTGATACTGCCGTGGAAAAATACCAAAGAGGCTGTGAGATTATGCCACAAAGTACAGAAACTATTCCAGGAAGTAAGTGCATAAACTCGGCTGTGCAAGTGTACAGAAAAACCCATTAAAACCCATTAAAAGGACCCAAACTGTAGACAGAAGATAAAAAAGGATTGATCAGTTGCATACATGAAGGCAATAGAGTGTCCATTTATTAATTAAAAGTACATTTTATATATTGTGATGTGATAAATAGTTTGACTGTATAGGTTAATTCCCTCAGATCTGTGCCGAGGGCTATTAGCATTGATAAATTATGCACTATGACATTTAACATTTCTGATAGACGGTCTTAAGGAGTGCTGTACCTGCAGATCTGCATCTGGTATTTACACAGCAATTTAGTCCAGCTATAGCTATCTGTGAAGCATTTTGAATACAAGTGGGACTATACCTTAAATAAGCGTGTGCTCTTGTGGTTGGGTGATTATAATTCTAGAACCAAAATTAAGTCTCTTGAACCATAACTGTCTTGATCACCACAAAACACAGAGTACTTCTACCTTACATAAACATTATTGAGTTTCATTGGAATAATGAATTTAAATATCCCAACATATCTTGAATCCATATGCATAATATAGAAACCTATTTTGTATTTTTATAGTAATAGGGTGACAATATCAATTTATTTTTATAAATTACCATAAGGGCATTATTTTAAATTTTTTTCTGCATTTTTGTACTGTCTAGATTATTTTTTAATATATGCTTCTTTATTAACTTTAGAAAGATGCTTGGAAAATTTTCTGTTAAGTAATGTTTTAAAAATCTGTCAAAAGATTTATCTCTAAGGGACTTTCTTCAAAGGCTTTCTATGTACAAATGGCCCATTTGGGAAAAATGGAACACATAGTGAAGTGTAACTTAAAACAGAACCAAACAAAACATCACCAGGCAAAATTTGAGCGTTAATATCACATATATGTAATACTTTCCAATTTACAAAAGAACTTTCACCTTTGATATCTTAATCTTGCCAACAATTCCATAAGATATAAAGGAAAAATGTTTCTGCCATCATTGAGTGGATTAGAAGAACAAGACTTCAGTAGTTTCAATGGCTCACCAGTACTGATAGGTTGGAAACCAATAACAAGAATTCAGGTTATTCAAGTCCTGTTTGTGCCTGTTTCCATTACAAAACAATGTCTTTTTTAATTCAAGGATACATTGAAGAAGATGAAAGGTTAATACTAGCTATTGAGTTTTAAATGTACATCAGGAACTTTATATAGCCTCTTTTATTTAATCTCATACAGGCCAGATTCATTTAATTAACTATATAAATTATCCCAGTCCATTAAAACTCACTGTTGGACATCTGAAAGAGTGGTTCAACCCTGGCTACTCAATAAGACACTTATGGAAAATATAAAGTGTAAACATGTGGCGATATACACTTATGGTAAAGATAGAATAACAGGGCCTGGATTACTCCTCTTGTCTGTAACATCTGTAATATAGGACAAAATATATTTTAAAAATAGTTTTCAAGGAATTGGACATCAGACAATTAAGAAAAATGATCCCTGAAATAAAGGACACAAATGGGGGTGTTCCAGCTTAATACCCTCAGAGGTTTCCCGACAAAGAGGGGAATCCAGGCAGAGTCTGGTGGACTCTCTGAGTTGAACTGATGATGCTAAAAGTTCAGCAAAGATAGCTAATGTTCACAGGACAGAGTACCAGACAGGAGAGAAATGCATATAGAAAGAATTCCAGGGATTTGGAAAAGGCCCCTTGATCAGGGCATATATGTATGAAAGGCTGGGTAAAGAATCACTCAAAGAATTAGACAGAACAACACTAGGAGTTTCTACAGGGCTGAAAACAACAGCTTTTCTTATTAGCCACACTAAAAAACATAATTCATGAAGCACTGGATAAGGAGCCAAAAGAGTCCCTCAGTAGTAGCCATGGATTAATGCTCTGATTCTATCATTAAAAAAATCTTAAAAACAAGGCACTAAAGAATCGAATTATTTCCAAGTAACTTAACTATGTCTTACAAAATGGATCAATGATTTTTTTTAGAAGTTCAAAACTATTCAGCAGCTATTAATAACAAGGTAAAATTTGCCATGGCTGTTATAATAAAAAATCAAGGGTCATGCAAAGAAGTAAGAAAATATGACCCACAATGAAAAGACATTATGATAGGAACGATCCAAAATGAAACACATTACGAGAGCATCAGTAAGCAGTAGGAAAGTTTTATGTGGCCTGATATGGTATTTGGAGTCCTTGGAAGACAGAAGATCAAAAGGCAACAGAAAAGTATTTGAAATGGTAATTGCTGAAAATTTTCCAATTTTGGTAAAACCTACAAACACACAGATTGAAAAGCTCAATGAACCTCAATCACAAGAAACATGAAAAGTACAGGAAAAGAAGTCATTATCAAATTGTATAAAACAAGCATTAAAGAGAGAAATCATAAAAGCAGCCAGAGTGATGTGTGTAATAAGATGCATTATATAGAGAGGAACAAATTTCTCATCAAAGCAATGCAAGTGAGAAGACAGTGGAGCAACATTTTTAAAGTACTAAAAAAAACGGGGGGTTGTGAACCTACAATTTGTTATCCAGCAATAATATCTTTAAAAATAAAGATAAAGTATTTATCAGACACACAAAAACTGAAAGAATTCATAAACAGCAGAAATGTATTATATAAAATATAAATGGAAGCCCTTCAAGCAGGAAGAAAATTGATACATAGATTGAGAAAAGGAATGATGAACATAAAAATGGTAATCACATGGGGAAAATTATGATACTTAAAATATATATAAATTTTTTAGTAGATAATTGGCTACTTTTAAAAAAAAGACAAGGTGGCATGGGGTTTATAACATATAGAAGTAAAATGTATGACAATGCAAAAACTAGGAGAGGAAAACAAAGAATGTAATTTTAAGGGGCTTATGTCAGACATAATATAATATTGCTTGAAAGTAGACTGTAATAAGGTAAAGATGTGTGCTACAAATTCTAAAATAATTGCTAAGATAACCAAGTAAGAAGCTTTAGCTAACAA
The DNA here is from genome assembly GCF_003255815.1 of Theropithecus gelada. Classification (NCBI taxonomy): domain Eukaryota; kingdom Metazoa; phylum Chordata; class Mammalia; order Primates; family Cercopithecidae; genus Theropithecus; species Theropithecus gelada. The sequence continues at coordinate 99,213,661 of NC_037670.1, forward strand.
GCAAACATAGGGAGAAAACTAACAATAAATAAACTCAATAAATTCTAACTGAGCAGAAAGAGAGGAAAAAAGGAAGAACAGGCCAAAAAATTAAAAAAGACAAAAACAAAAACAAATAGCAAGTTGACAGATTTAACCCTAATCATATCAGTAATCACATTAAATGTAAATGCTCTAAATTCTCAAAATTAAAATATAGAGATTGTCAGATAGAATAAAGAAGCAACACCCAATAATAGGATGCTTAAAAAGAAAAAAAATGAAATACAAAGACACAAAGAGGTTAAAAGTAAAAGGAAGGAAAAAGAAATACTGAGCTAACACTAACAGAAGAAAAATAGAAAAATTCTAACATCACACAAAGTAAACTTTAGAGCAAAGATTATCACTAGGAACAAAAGGGTCATTTTATGATGATAAAGGGATCAATTAATCAAAGGAATATACAAATTTTAAGCATTTATGTATGTATCAAACAAAAATCTTCAAGATACAGAAAGCAAACACCGACAGAACTGCAAGAAGAATAGACAAAATCACAATTATAGCTGATTAATTAATAGCTCTCTCTCATAAATGATAAAAATAGACAAAAAATCAGTAAGGATATGAAGAAACTGAACATCACTGTCAATCAATTTGACCTAATGGACATTTTTAGAAGAGTTTACTCAACAACCGCAGAACACTCATTTTTGGAAAGAGAACATGGAAAATTTACTAAGATAAGTTGTACTGTAAGACGTAAAACTAGTCTCATATTTCAGAACAATCAAGTTATATAAAGAATGCTCTGTAGTTATAATGAAATTAAACTAGAAATTAAAAATAGAATGATATCTAAAAAGTTCCAAATACTGGAAACTAAATACACATAAATCTGTAAGTTAAAGAGGAAAATTAAAAAGGTTTTTGTAAGTAAATGAAAATGAAATTATAATACATAAAAATTTGTGGAATACAACAAAAGTAGTACTTACAGGAAAATTTAAAACACTTAATGCCAATAATAGAAAAGAAGGAAGGTCTCAAATCAAGAGCTCCAGCTTCCACCTTAAAAAAACTAGAGAAAGAACAAATGAACTCAAAATAAAGCAAACAAAGAACATAATAATATCAGAACAACATTAATAAAACAGAAAGCAGAAAGACAATAGAAAAAATAAATCAAATATTGGTTCTTAATGAAATTAATGGAATTTGTACACCTCTAGCCAGACTGCTGAGAAGAAAATGAAAAGAAGACACAACATACCAATATAAGATATGAGAGAGATTATGATGTCACTACAGATTCTATAGATATGAGGAGAATTAAAAAATTACAAATAATTTTACATAAAGAAAATCTCCAGTTTAGCTGAAATACACAAATTCCTTGAAATACACATACTACTATAGCCTACTGAAGATAAAATGGATAACCTGAGTAGCCCTACAACTACTAAAGAGATTAAGTTTATGGTTAGAAATACTACAATGGCAACTGTAGGCCCAGGTGGTTTAACTGACAACTTCTAGCAAATATTTTAAAAAGAAATAATACTGAATATGTGTAAAATCTTTCAGAAAACTGTGAAAAAATTGTTTCCTAACTTATTCTATAAATCAGTACTATCCTGATACCAAAATCTGAAGAAGACTTCATAAGAAAAGACAACCATAGACCAATAACCTTCTGAACATAGATGTACTAATTGTGCACAAATTTTAAACAACTCAAATCCAACAATAGATGAAAGAAATAATACATGGTGGCTAGGTGAGTTTTCTGTCAGGAATGCGGATTGGGTTTAACACTTAAAAATCAATGTGATTCACAATATTAACAAATGATTTAATATTGTGAAATAAAGTTCACCTAAAAAATGTAAACAACTCCACATCCTGTTAATATAACAGGATGTTATATTATACAATGAAATACTCCTCCCAAATAAGAAATAAACACTTAATTCATACATGAATATTAAAATAAACATGCTGAATTAAAGAAAACTTCCTAAAAGAGAACATATCCTATGTGATTTTATTTACCAAACATTTGGAAAATGCAAACTTATATATAGTGGCAGAACGTATATTATTGGTTTCATTTGGAAAAGTTGGGATAGGGGGCATGGGGGGTTCGGAAAGAGCTTGGAGGAATAGATTGCAAATGGGCACAGGGAAACTTTTGGAAGTGATGAATACGTTCATTATCTTGGTTTTGGTGATTGTTTCATAGGTGCATGCACATAAATATTACCATATATGCTGTTCCTTACATATTCACTGTATTTCAATAAAGCTGTTTTTTGTTTGTTTGTTTGTTTGTTTTTTAAGAGACAACTATATGTGCCACATTTTCTTAATCCAATCTGTCACTGATGGACATTTGGGTTGATTCCAAGTCTTTGCTATTGTGAATAGTGCTGCAATAAACATACGTGTGCATGTGTCTTTATAGCAGCATAATTTATAATCCTTTGGGTATATCCCCAGTAATGGGATGGCTGGGTCATATGGTACATCTAGTTCTAGATCCTTGAGGAATTGCCATACTGTTTTCCATAATGGTTGAACTAGTTTACAATCCCACCAACAGTGTAAAAGCGTTCCTATTTCTCCACATCCTCTCCAGCACCTGTTGTTTCCTGACTTTTTAATGATTGCCATTCTAACTGGTGTGAGATGGTATCTCATTGTGGTTTTGATTTGCATTTCTCTGATGGCCAGTGATGATGAGCATTTTTTCATGTGTCTGTTGGCTGTATGAATGTCTTCTTTTGAGAAATGTCTGTTCATATCCTTTGCCCACTTTTTGATGGGGTTGTTTGTTTTTTGCTTGTAAATTTGTTTGAGTTCTTTGTAGGTTCTGGATATTAGCCCTTTGTCAGATGAGTAGATTGCAAATGGAATACTATGCAGCCATAAAAAAGGATGAGTTTGTGTCCTTTGTAGGGACATGGATGCAGCTGGAAACCATCATTCTTAGCAAACTATCACAAGAACTGAAAACCAAACACCGCATGTTCTCACTCATAGGTGGGAACTGAACAATGAGATCATTTGGACTCAGGAAGGGGAACATCACACACCGGGGCCTATCATGGGGAGGGGGGAGGGGGGAGGGATTGCATTGGGAGTTATACCTGATGTAAATGACGAGTTGATGGGTGCAGCACACCAACATGGCACAAGTATACATATGTAACAAACCTGCACGTTATGCACATGTACCCTACAACTTAAAGTATAATAATAATAAATAAATTAAAAAAAAAAAAGAGACAACTATAGAATTGCAACGTCTGTCTGACATGCAGTATCAGAATCTCCAAAATCATGGTATGGACCTCAGTGTTAGCCCCATCTGGCTGAAGGGAGTCAGTCTTTAGCACTCACCCCTCCTGCCCACCAATTTCCAATTGTCTTATCTGATTCTGAGAGGGGAATAAATTTTATTTTCTCAACTTATTTAAATAGCTGTGAGAGTCAAGCTTCAAAACAATCCTTCATGCTTCCTTTGACTCAACTGTTGCACACAAAAATTACAGAAATTCAAGAAGCACAAACTGACTAATAAATATTTATTTAAAAACTGTATGGGAGTGCAGGCACGGTGGCTCACGCCAGTAATCCCAGCATTTTGGGAGGTTGAGGCAGGCGGATCACGAGGTCAGGAGATGGAGAGCATCCTGTCTAACACGGTGAAACCCCATCTCTACTAAAAATACAAAAAAATTAGCTTAACTGAGGGTGGTGGCGGGCACCTGTAGTCCCAGCTACTCGGGAGGCTGAGGAAGGAGAATGGTGTGAACTTGGGAGGTGGAGCTTCCAGTGAGCTGAGATCCAGCCACTGCACTCCAGACTGGGTGACAGAGCAAGACTCAGTCTCAAAACAAAACAAAACAAAACAAAAAACTTTATGGGAAATTCTGGATTGATACAGTGTCAAAGTAATTTCACTCAACACAAATATGTGGACATGGCACTAAAAGAAATGTACAATCATTATCATAGTAGCGCCAAACTGTAACCAATGTGTCCATTATGTAGCACTGGTAAATAATAATGTATTTATGCAATAAATTCAGTATGGTAATAAAATACTGTATAGCCACTCACAACAAAATGGATGAAATTTACAAATATAATTTTGACGGTAATAAGCCAGCACAAATGGCATATAACATATGGTTTCCTTTTACATATATTTCAAAAATGAGCAAAATCATATAATAATGTTAAAAATCGAGATAGTATAAGAAGAAAGAGGCTTTAGCAAGCCAAGATGGCTGATTCGAAGCAAGGGTGGCCCATGATGCTCACCAGTAACAAAAATAGCAAGTGAATTGAGTGAATTCTACACCTTCAACTGAAATATCCAGGTTCTCACATTGGAACTGACTAGGTGGTTGGCGGGACCCACGGAGAGTGAGGAAAAGCAGGTTGGGGTCATGGCCCATCCAGAAGCAGCATGAAGCCAGGGGAGCCCCTACCCTCAGTCAAGGGAGGCAGCAAGTGATTGTGCGATCCTGCTCAGGAAAGCACTCTTTTCCTATGGATCTTTGCAACCCACAGATCAGGAGATCCCCTTAGGAGCCCACACCATCAGGGCCTTGGGTCCAAAGCACACAGCTCTGCGGACTCTGGGCAGCCACACAGGCATGGATGAAACCCAGGAGTTTTTTACATACTCCGGCCTTGGGAAGTCCTGTGAGGCAGGATATCTATCCATTTCCCTAGAAGAGGGGGTGAAGCCTGGGAGCCAAGTGGTGAGCTTCAGTAGGCCCCACTCCCATGGCACCTCACAAGTTAAGGCTCACTGACCTGGAATTCCAGCCCACTGGTGGTAGCAGACTGGAGACTGTCTGAGATGACTGACTTCCCAGGTGGGAGGCGTGGCCACCATCTCAGCAGCTCAAGTCAGTACCAGGGAGTCTGGGTGTTCCAGACCAGGAGGAATTCCCCACAGTGCAGCACAGCTGCTATGGCAGATCATGGCCAGACTGCTTCTTTAAGCGGGACCCTAATCTATCTCTCCTCACTGGGCAGGGCCTCCTCATGGGAATTTCAGCAACTCTAGCCAGGGATTTAGGAACAGAACTCTGATCTCCCTGGGACAGAGTTCCTGCGAGGTGCAGTGGCCTTGGTCCCTGAGGTTCAGCTGACTTAGTCTTTCCTGCCTGCTGGCTCTGGAGAGTCCAGGGGGTCAACGAGGGGGGGTTCCCCCCAGCACAATGCACCTGCTCCAGAAAGGGGCAGCCAGACTGCTTCTTCAAGTGGGTCCCTGAATCCGTTCCTACTGACTAGGTAAGATCTTCCAACAGGGGTCTCTAGACATTTCCTAAGGAGTGTTTGGGCCAGCATATGTTTAACATTCTTAAAGAAAAGAAATTCCAGTCCAGAATTTCATATCCGGACAAACTAAACTTCATAAGTGAAGGAGAAATAAAATTCCTTTCAGAGAAGCCAATGCTAAGGGATTTCATCACCACCAGGCCGGCCTTGAAAGAGCTCCTGGAGGAAGCATTAAACACAGAAAGAAAAAACTGTTATCACCTACTACAAAACACACCTACTATAAAACAGACCAATGACACTATGAAGCAACTATAATAACAAGTCTGCAAAATTAACCAGTCAGGATCACAATGATAAGACCAAATCCACACATAATAATATTAACCTTAAATGTAATGGCTAATTGCCTTGATTAAAAGACAGAATGGAAAGCTGGGTAAAAAGACAAGGCTTACTGGTATGCTGTATTCAAGAGACCCATCTCAGGTGCAAAGACACACATAGGCTCAAATAAAGGGATGAAGGAAAAATTTCCAAGCAAATGGAAAGCAGAAAAAAGTAGGGGTTGCACTCCTAGTTTCTGACAAAATAAACTTTAAACCAACAAAGGTAAAAAAAAGACAAAGAAGGGTATTACATAATGGTAAAGGGTTCAATTAAACAAGAAGAGCTATTTAAAATATATATGCACCCAATACAGGAGCACCAGATTCATAAAACAAGTTCATAAAGACCTACAAAGAGATTTAGAGCCCCACACAATAATAGTGGGTTACTTTGATACCCCACTGTCAACATTAGACAGATAATTGAGACAGAAAATTAACTCAGACATTCAGGACTTGAATTCAGCTCTGAACCAAGTGTATTTGATAGATATTTGCAGAACTGTCCACCCCCAAAACAACAGAATATACATTTTTCTCATCAAAACATGGCACCTAGTCTAAAATTGATCACACAATTGGAAGTAAAACACTCCTCATCAAATGCAAAATACTGAAATCATAACAGTCCCTCAGACCACAGTGCAATCAAATTAGAACTCAAGATTAAGAAACTCACTGAAAGTCGGGTGTGATGGCTCATGCCTGTAATCCTAGCACTTTGGGAGGCCAAGGCAGGTGGATTGTCTGAGCTCAGGAGTTCGAGACCAACCTTGGCAACATGGTGAAACTCCATCTCTACTAAAATACAAAAAGAAATTAGCCAGGTCTGGTGGCGTGTGCCTGTAGTCCCAGCTACTCAGGAGGCTGAGGCAGGATAATTGCTTGAACCTGGGAGGTGGAGGTTGCAGTGAGCCAAGATTGCACCACTGTACTCTAGCCTGGGTGACAGAGTGAGATTCCATCTCTATTAAAGAAAGAAAGAGAAAGAAAGAAAGAAAGAAAGAAAGAAAGAAAGAAAGAAAGAAAGAAAGAAAGA
>NC_037670.1:99220384-99289623 GCF_003255815.1 Theropithecus gelada
AGAAAGAAAGAAAGAAAGAAAGAAAGAAAGAAAGAAAGAAAGAAAGAGAAAGAAAGAAAGAAAGAGAGAGAGAGAAAGAAAGAAACTCACTCAAAACCACACAAACTACATAGAAATTGAGCAACCTGCTCTTGAATGGCTCCTGGGTAAATAATGAAATTAAGTCATAAATCAAGAAGTTATTTGAAACTAATGAGAACAAATAGACAATGTAGTAGAATCTCTGGAATGCAGCTGAAGCAGTGTTAAGAGGAAAATTTATAGTACTAAATCAAACCCTAAAGCCAGCAGGAGACAAGAAATAATGAAGCTCAGAGCAGAACTTAAGGAGATAGACACACACACACACACACACACACACACACACACACACACACACCCTTAAAAAAATCAACAAATCCAGGAGCTGTTTTTTTCAAAAAAATCAATAAAATAGATAGACCACTAGCTAGACTAATAAAGAAGAAAAGAGGCCGGGTGTGGTGGCTCAAGCCTGTAATCCCAGCACTTTGGGAGGCCGAGGCAGGTGGATCACAAGGTCAGGAGATGGAGACCATCTTGGCTAACATGGTGAAACCCCGTCTCTACTAAAAATACAAAAAAAAATTAGCCAGTCACGGTGGCCGGTGCCTGTAGTCCCAGCTACTTGGGAGGCTGAGGCAGGAGAATGGCGTGAATCCAGGAGGCGGAGCTTGCAGAGAGCTGAGAATGTGCCACTGCACTCCAGCCTGAGTGACAGAGCGAGATTCCATCTAAAAAAAAAAGAAAAAGAAAAAAAAAAGAAGAAGAAGAAGAAAAGAGAGAAGATTCAAATAAACACAATCAGAAAAGATAAGGGGGATACCATCACTGACCCAATAGAAATACAAACAACCATCAGAGAATACTATAAAACCTCTATGCAAATAAACTAGAAAATATGGAAGAGATTGATAAGTTCTTGGACACATACACCTTCCCAAGACTGAACCAGGAAAAAGTTGAATCCCTGAATAGACCAATAACCACTTCTGAAATGGAGGCAGTACTAAATAGCCTACTAATTAGGCAAGAAAAAGAAATAAGGGTTATTCAAATGGGAAAAGAGAAAGTCAAATTGTCTTTGTTTTTAGATGACATAATCCTATATCTAGAAAACACCATCAGTCTCAGCCCAAAAGCTTCTTAAGCTGATAAGCAACTTTAGCAAAGTCTCGGGATGCAAATTCAGTGTGCAGGAATCACAAGCATTTCTATACACCAACAGAGAAGCAGAGAGCCAAATCATGAATGAACGTTCATTCACAATAGCTACAAAGAGAATAAAATACTTAGGAATACAGCTAACAAGGGAAGTGAAGGACCTCTTCAAGCAGAAATACAAACCAGTGCTCAAGGAAATCAGAGGGGACACAAACAGATGGAAAAACATTCCATGCTCATGGATAGGAGGAATAAATATCATGAAAATTGCCATACTGCCCAAAGAAATTTATAGATTCAATGCTATACCCATAAAACTACCATTGACATTCTTCACAGGATTAGAAAAAAACTATTTTAAAATTCATATGGAACAACAACAACAACAACAACAAACAGCTTGTATAGCCAGGATAATCCTGAGCAAAAGGAACAAAGCGAGAGGCATCACGCTACCCAACTTCAAATTATACTACAAGTCTACAATAACCAAAACAGCATGGTACTGGTACAAAAACAGGCACATAGAACAATGGAACAGAATAGAGACCTCAGAAGTAAAACCACACATCTACATTCATCTGATCTTTGACAAACCTGAGAAAAACAAGCAATTGGGATAGGATTCTCTATTCAGTAAATGGTGCTAGGAGAACTGGCTAGCCAGGTGCAGAAATTGACAGTGGACCTTTTCTTTACAGCTTATACAAAAATTGACTCAAGATGGATTAAAGACTTAAATGTAAAACCCAAAACTATAAAAAACCTAGAAGAAAATCTAGGCAATACCATTCTGGACATAGGCATGGGAAAAGATTTTGTGATGAAATCATCAAAAGCAATTTGCAGCAAAAGTAAAAATTGACAAATGGGATCTAATCAAACTAAAGAATTTCTGCACAGCAAAAGAAACTATCATCAGAGCAAACAGACAACCTACAGAATGGGAGAAAATTTTTACAATCTATCCATCTGACATAGGTCTATTATCTAGAATCTACAAGGAACTTAAACACATTTACAAGAAAACCAAACAATCCCATTAAAAAGTGGACAAAGGACACAAACAGACATTTCTCAAAGAAGATATACATGTGGCCAAAAAACATATGAAAAAAGCTCAATATCATTGATTATTAGAGAAATGCAAATCAAAACCACAATGAGATACCATCTCATGCCAGTCAGAACAGCAATTATTAAAAAGTCATGAATGAACTCCCACTCACAATTGCTACAAAGAAAATAAAATACCTACGAGTACAGCTAACAAAGGAAGTGAAAGACTTCTTCAAGGATAACTACAAAGCACTGCCTAATGAATTCAGAGAGGACACAAACAAATGGAAAAACATTCCATGCTCATGGATAGGAAGAATCAATATTGTGAAGATGGTCATACTGCCCAATTTATAGATTCAATGCTATTCCCATTAAACTACCATTGACATTCTTCACAGAATTATTGCTCTCCACCTAGGAATAACTTGTCTGACTTACAAGCCAAGCATCTTGTTGTAAACGGAAAATCTGTCATAGAGTAAAGATTATGGGCGTTGGTTTTTCATGATCACTACAATGTCTAAATAACAGTTTTATCATTGGCATTCATTATTTGTATATAAACAACTACATAACACCTTTTTTGCCTTCTCCTGTCATTTTTTTCCCATTCTACTAACCTCTAGAAAGTTTAAAAGATAAAAAAAGATCTGGTTTTTAAAAACTGACACATTTTTCAGTAAGTATAACTTAATATTTTGAAAAACACATGCTCAAGGTTACATGAAGTTTTTGTAACCTTCATGAATCAAACTGACTGACTTATGTACACTTTTTTGATGTAACATTGAGTTTGTGAAAAAAATTAATGTGGAATAATGTTCAGTAAACTATTTTAAATAATCAGCTTGTTTTTTTAATAAAGCAGTGTCTTGAAGCAAAATTCCAATAACTACATAAATAATATATACAGTGAAACTATCATGATAATGCTCTCTTCTGAGGGTTATGGTCTGGATCATCACTGGTCAACTCATACAGTTGAATATCTCATGCACTCCTCTGAGAATTTAGATGTTATTCTGAAGTATTATTTATCATCAGTTAGCTAACTTTTTCACTGTTAGCAATGAATCATGTCAAAGTTTCATTAGATCCTGGTTGGTTAGATTCCAAGGTTCAGACTCAATTTAGCTATTTTTAGAAAAATAATTTTTTTTTAATTTTAAGACAAAAATTACTGACTTTGACCCTACTTTTTCATTGAGCTACAGTTCAGAAAACAATTCTAGATTTTAAAAACTTACTTTCTTGTCATTGGAAATGTCTGAGCATATTGGGTTTCCTATACTGCTTTAATCTGTTCTTTACATTTTAGTGCCTTGAAGAGTGGGTCACACTTCAAGGGTGGCCTTGAAGGTAGTGGTAACGATGGGTTAAAATGTCCAGAGTACTACATTAGGAATCAGTCTCAACATTGTTACTTATACAACAGGCAGCTCATTTCATTCATATAACCTTCAGTTTTCTTACCCATGAAAGTAGAAATAAAATGAGACAAAAGTAAGCTCCTTTCTAGCTGAAAAGTATGAAGTGTTATCTGATTGATATTGTTCCACTGCTCTGAGATTCCTTTGGTGATGAATTTATTGCTGTGCTAGTTAAGTAATGGATGTTGATCCTAAGGCTATGGAGAAATGCTTTTTGTCTTTATCCCTGTTCATTTTATTGCATTTATTGGGTTTCAAATAGCTCTCTGGGATGTCAAGACAATAAACTGAGCACCTTTCCCTACATGTCTCAGGGCTCAACCATGCGCATATTCAACACTAAAATATGCTACATTAGTGCTAAGCACAAAAGAAATCTGGTTGTCCTTATTTTTAAGTCTATGAAAGCCTTTGATACTGACGATAACATTTTGACAGTTTTACCTCCTTTGCCTATCTCCATTTTATCTGTTCTTTATTTGGTACATTCTAGCTCCATTTCTTAGTGACTCAACTTCTTATAGCTTTATATGACTCCACTTTAAAATGAGGATTACAACATCATTTTCAGAGGATTATTGCATGGACTATATATAGTCACATATAAATTACCCTGTAAAATAACTGGCAAATAATAGTCACTTAGGCCGGGCGCAGTCGCTCACGCCTGTAATTCCAGCACTTTGGGAGGCCAAGGCTGGTGGATCACTGAAGTCAGGAGTTTGAGACCAGCCTGGCCAACATGGTTAAACCCCATCTCCACTAAAAATACAAAAACTAACCTGGCGTGGTGGTGCATGCCTATAATCCCAGCTACTTGGCAAGCTGAGGTAAGAGAATCCATTGAACCTAAGAGGTGGAGGTTGCCGTGAGCCAAGATAGTGCCTGTGCACTCCAGCCTAGGTGACAGAGCGAGATCCCATCTCAAATAATAATAATAGTAATAGTCACTTAGTAAATGCTTAGAACTTCTGAAGATTGAAGGAGGCATAGGAGAGAGAAGGAAAGAGAAGAAGGGGATGTGGGAATAGTAACAAAACGGATTATTATTCTAGGATCACAACAGTTTGTCTTTTTAACTAAGTTGATTTTGAAGGGAAAATTCTTTGTGCAAAAATTCTTTGTGCTAACACCATGTTAAAATATCCAGAATGTAATATTTAAAATACATGCACAAATGCTCCTTCTCACATGTCACAAAATTCATTTTTAAGTTGATTTTAAAATGTATCTCAAAATACATTTAGGATTTTAGTCTATCTTTTAACCTATCTAATAGGAAAATGATATGAAATTGTTACATTGGTAGGGGCAATGTAGGTAAGTGATGAGTAGAACTTAACAAAATAGTACTTTATATAAAGCTAACTTTTTTGGCAAAAAGCTATAGGCATTAAAAAGGGGGAAATAAGAAGAAAAGGGAGTAGGAGAAGGAAGAGAAGTAACAATGAAAGGCAGCAACGTTCAAGAGAGCATCCCAGCTTCTATAACAGAAAGAAGTTCTGAAAATCTTGATTTTTGCTCACTCTCCTTTTCACAAGCTCTTCTATTTCTGTTGATAAGCCAAGTGTATTAAGTCCATTTGATTTTTATACAAAACTTGATGAAAAAGTGTTTCATTGATAAGCCAGGAAGATATAGCTAAATATACGCTGGTTCTCTTAAGAGTCTACACCTGAGTTATTATGTGATATGTCTTGATGTCCATGAAGTGTGTCCTGCTTTGGTTTTATCATAAAGTTCCCATGAAAACTCATCACATCTGTTGCTATTCCTCCAGTTTTAGTATTTATTGTAAAAGTGAAAAATCCACTGAGCTATATGGATTCTATTTTAATTTTAGATAAAAAGTTTTGTTGGAGAATATGAACTTCACAAACCTACATACAGTAGGTAGATGCAACTCTTCAGTTTTGCAATATTTGATAAATTTGATATTAAAGCATGTAGTCTCAAATAGAGTTCCCTTAAGAATCTGTTTGCTGAAACTAGATGTTGTAAGTCTTTCTACTTTTGAAACTGAGAGGATGTATTATAAATAAAGAACAAAAAAAGAGAACATAAGTTTTTAGCAGCTAAAATGAGCTTGGATTTACATGTTTCATATCTTCTTCCAGAAAAGCAACACAAAGCTACGTATACAGATTCCATCTTTAAATAGTGGAATATTAATGAAACACAGGACTTATTACATTCAAAAATATACATGAAATAAAAACATACATTAGAATTTTAACTAAGAATACATGGATAAAATCACAACTAGGTGAAATAAAAATAGATAAATATTATTATCCAGAAAATTTAAAAAGTAAGTAACAAATGTAACATACAGATGTTCTTGCTTAATGGTAAATTTCTCTTAGTTTGTACCTTACTTTAAATGTTGTTCTCCTATGTAGTATGATTCACCATTTCTATGCAGTATTTCAAAAATTGACCAGTTTAAAGTATGGTACTGGTATACTAGAAACTTTTATATACAATGTTTTTATTCTATATTTCTAAATTATAATGAGTTTTGGACAGTAAGGTGTGATATCATTCAACATTGTGCTATTCTACCAAATATTTATGTGCAGTATCCAATATGTGGTTTTGTTAAAATTAAGTGTGAATCTCCTGTAGTGGTTACTTATCTGTTTCTAAAAAGAAACAAGCACAATTAGGAAACTTAATAACCCCCCTTTTTAACCTTGTTAAATTATAATGAAATATATACATATAGAAAAAGCCTATAGTATTTGTAAATTCTTACTTTATGACTTTTAACTGTGTGACCTTGATCCCAGAGTCTTTCATTTCTAAAATGAGATTAACAGTATCAAACTTGCAGGTTTTTCTACAGAGTAAAAGAGGCATCATGACAATGCCTAAGAATGAAAATGGTCAAATGATGAAAAGTCTGAGATTTCTAAATTACATTACTTTTTGAGTAATTCCTCAAAATTGGCTTCTGGCATATCCTTACTATAGCTTATTCCTAAAGTCTTGCTACAAAAACTCCTTCCATGGGAGATCCCAGGCTGCGTGTGGATTATGACAGCATTTGATAACCATCAGGCTAACTGCTATTAAAATATGTGGGAGTGTGATTCTAATAGAGCTGGAAAGAGTAAAAGAGAGTGAATCAGCCTTAGAGTATTAGGACAAAGACCCTGATAAAGAGGACACTAAAAGCTAGCATTTTTCATATGCAGTGTAAGTAACTGAAATAAATATTAGAGTTTTATTTGGCACATTTTTGGCACTATTTCTCCATTCTCTATCCCTAATGGGTACAGAGCATGGCCCTATTAGAATACCATAAGATGTTTTCATAGCACTGGGATGGAGCTCAAGTAGGATTTGAGTGTGAGTGAGGAGTGTTGTCAGTCAAAAAACAAAATGAAGAATTAAATAGATCAACATTTACCTTAAAAATTCTTAGTTAATTTTTGGGGGTTCCTTTCATATTCCTTGTTTGGGATAATGTCATTTAAAATGACATCACTACTTTTGATCAGGATAATACATGATATTAAGAAAACTAGATAAAATTCTAATATGTTATAGCTAATAAGTTTTAAATTGTATTATTTTAATATAATTAGTTATATTTACTTCTGGTAATGTGAGATAAATGAAGAGTTTTCACAGTCATCAACTAACATTACAATATTAACAATAATTTTTGTTAGTCTTAATCGAGTAGCATTTAGAATTTAATATGTGCAAAATTTTATTGCATATTAAATGTCTGCTTGGAACTGTTTTTTCAAGATCTTGATGTTTAAAACTGTATAAAAATATAACCTAGTATTGCACACTACATTATATTAATGTCTTTAGAGACATCTTCAGAATTTTATATTGATTGAAAAACTTAACAAATATTTATTCATTCGCTCTAGAGTATGATGTGATAAACAATGATAATCAAACCTCAAACCTTAAATCTGTTACATAATAATTTCATTTTAATTTTTGAACCTTTATAGTTTTATTTCTTTATTTTAGTTGATAAATTAAAATTGCATATACTCATGGTATACAACATACATATGTTACATAATTTGTTGAGAAAGGAAATCTGCAAAAAGAGAAGTGGAGGAAAAGGAGAGAGGGAAAAATAGTATTTTGGGTTTTTTTTTTTTTTTTGGTGGTTCCTAGGAGTCTGCATTCAGCTGAATCCTAGGAGTATAGTAGAAGCAAATTTACATTATTGATACTGATTTTAATTTAATCTTCCTTTTTTTCTATTGCATTTAAGTGTACATTCAAATCAAGAAAATCCAGAAATTATTTTATAACTAGGAAATATCTATAATAACTGATTATCAGTATTGCAAATACGACTCTGGAAATTACATATAGGAACACAAAACTTGGTAGAAATACGTCCGCATATATTAACAGAGTGAGTACTTCAAACTTTGTTAAAACTTTCATTTTGACTTAAGATCGTGACATAAAATTGAATATTCTAATATTCTCTGTATCAGTAGTGGCAGATGTTACATTTTATAAAACAAAATCATGACAATGCAAAACAGCAAGTAGTAAAAAATCCAGTGGAATAATTTGATACATAAATAGTCAATGAATGCTTCATAGTGAAAAATTCACTGTATAATTTTAGAAGTTGAAATTTCTTAACAATGATTTTTTAATCTAAATTATTTCATGCTATTCCAATATTTCTGATCAATGAAAATAAGTTCCTATATATTACCAACATATAAAGACTACTTTTGCATATATGTGAACATATGTGTTTCTATCAGTTTCAATACAGGATATTTGTTGGGTATGAAATTTGATTTTATCTTACTTATAGACTAGTAAGTTAGCCTGTAACTATTTCATGTATGCTGATAGAGACACAAAACTTCAGGCTAAGAAACAAATATTTTATTATTCATGGCACTGAAGTCAGCATGATCATCAACATATTTGCATTGGTTCTTCTTGTCTCAAGTTCCACATGGGTAACATGATATGGCCCAGATGAATACTATATGCACAGTGGATTTCTGTTATAACTCACGGAACACTAAGCTTGGGACATCTATCCCTTCAATTATGAAATAGAAAAGCCTGATCTTTGTTGGTGGGGAGGGATTGTGGAAGGAGATGTTCATATATTTTTTAAGGTTACCAGCTACATGGACCTCTTCAGAAGAGGCCTGGGTTAAAAAGTAGTAATTCTACTTCTACCAGTTCACAAGAGCCAAATGTGCAAATTTGTACCAAATCCACATTCAGTGAGATTATCTCAGTGGCTTGAGATGAGCCATGGTGAGAGTATTTACACCAGGGAAACCATTAACATTAAATATCAGAGTGTTCTTATTATTCCCAGAGAACTGGTTGTTAAACATTTACCAGCATACCACTATACTACTATATGTGTTATTGTTTTTTTAAGACAGTAGTTTAGGGAAGGATGTATTTAATAATAGGTACCAATTCTAACCGATTTTTAAAGACTCTCTGTGAGTGTGTGTGTGTGTGAGAGAGAAAGAGCCAGAGAAAGAATAAAGGAAGGGAAGTTCCAGTCAAACAACTTAACAACTAACACAAAACTGCATCTCAGAGGGTCTCAAGGAATATTCTGTAGGCTGAACCAAAAGAACAAAGACTTTGAATGGAATAGTTTCTTAGAAAGCAACGAACTGCTTTGGAAGCTGAGAAAAACAAAAATGTTATTTTCAGAATATATACATATATATATTATAGAACTAAAATTTGGATATATATATTATACATATATAGATATATTATACATATATATTTATATATATATATTATACATATATATACACGTTATAGAACTAAAATTTAGAAAGACCAAATTGAAAAGAAAGCAATGAAGAAAACTGGCAACTCTGTAGGTCATATGGTTTAATGCTGTCACTAACACTCACAGGTAGATCCTCAGGCTCCAATAACTCTTGAAGACATTTTTGGAAGAGTCCCTAATAGTAGAAACTGAATTTTAACAAATCACATTATTCTTTTGCTAAAAGATGTGGTTTCAATACCCATGTTAAGCAAAAAGTCAGCATTATCCTCTAAATTACGTTAAGAATGAGGCATTCATCAACAAACTATTCTGAAGAGCTAAAGAGATTATTTAAATTTTTTCTTTTCACTACTCTCAACCATCTATCTATCTGTCTATCCCTTGTGTAACCCTATTTCAACTCCTTACCAAAACCTTTAGGATCTCTGTTTTACTAACTACACCCCATTTAACTATTTACATTACTTTAAGGAATTCTGGATTCTCCTAAGAAAACCATTCCGCTTTCTTCAGACCATGTATCAGAATGCACCAAATCAAAGTGAGTTTTATTTTGTGTCTTGGCTGACCACATTGCTAGCAGTTTGCAACTCAAGAAAGACAGAAATTTTATTTAAAAACTTTCATTTTTTAAAGAAAAAGATAGTTTAGCGGTGCATGGTATTCAGTAACATAATTGTAGTAGAAACTTGACTTTCTTAACACAAAAGCTAGCGCCTCTTTGCTTTCAGTACAATTCTTTGAAGGCCAGCTTGAACTTCTGAGATTGTGGGGCTGTGAGTATGTGGACAGCAGCTTGCTGGGTTTTATTTTTAAAATCAATATTATCTCAAATTATGAAGGGTTCAAGAAAATAAATTTCCAAGTGTGACCTGTTTCACTCTCTTGAAAGAGTTTGAATTTTCATAAATTCTACAATGAGTCACTAAGCGTAAACAATCCCTGACATCTATTGGTCATAGTTTTGGAAAAAGGGGGATCCCCTAAGCAAATCCCCATTCTTTAGAATGCATTAATAAATGTAAACAGGATGTTTCAGCACAGAAAGCATAAAATTGCCTGATATATGCAAGGCATATCTTTAATGATGTTTAAAAAGGAGCTAAACATCTCCCTGGGAATTCTGAAAACATTTATCTTTTAAGCAGTTATTTAGCTTCACAAGTCTTTGTTGTTTAACAAGCTGGAGAAAATAGGTCAGCTAATGTTATATTAATCAGTAAATTAATATTTTAATTTGATTTCTTTCTAGTTAAAATGCTTGCAGCTTTTCCCTTTTGTTTTTCCTACTTCAGCACTGATGTTAAGTGATATCATTATCATATTGTACCTTGGGGTTGTGAGATAACAGGGTCCAGCAATAGCTTTATTCTTAGAAGAGTGAGAGTTTTATCATATCACTTCCACATTTAAAATGACACTCCATGGCTTTTGTGCAACAAAGTGTCTTAGAGCTGAGTCATAGAATTCTCCAAATTATGCTTTTGAATTCACATTCTAAAATCATACCTTTCAAATCTGTGTAGATAATATGTTTTTATTAGTAAAAATCCTGTCTTTATCGTAGGAAAAAGAAGTCTTATTGAAATTACCTGAACAATATAAATGTAAATTTCAGTTTCTATTTTCTTGTATCAACCAATATTCAACCGTAAGTTAGATTCAAAGGGCTTGATGGCCTATTATCTGTACATGAACAAAGATCCACTAAAGTTTTACAGTAGATATTTAATGTAGACTAGGTATTATTCTATTATATTTCTCAAAAACAAAACACAGAAAACTCTATTCATGTTTTTGTTTACTTATTGTACTTCTTGAAGAATTAAAACATACTAGCAGTTGCATAATTTTGTATAATATTATTTCTGTGGTGAACTTAATTTTCCTTTTATAGCTGTTGCTGTGAAATTTTGAATCCAGATCTGGCATGATTAATGGAGAGATTGGCCATGCTGCCTCAAGACAGATTAGTTGCAGTCAGTGATGGAGGATGTGGCTGAGGTATATACTGTAGTATACTCTAGCATTCTTCTTAAAGAAAGATACAATACTCAATTATCCTGTGCTTTGCTGTAATTCAGCTGGAGTTTATTTAAAAAACAGAATGTTAAGTAATTATATGGTGCTGAAAATACATATGTATTAAAATGTATGTAAGAGCAGTGAAATAAAATGTAAACATATAGCTAGGAGGTATAGTAAAACATATCCACAGGAAAATCATGTAGGATTGATGTTTCCATCTTAGCCTTTATTTTCATGGACGTATAAAATTGTGAATCCTAGATATGTAGATCTACAAAGTTGTTAATATGAGCTTTAGCATAACCTAATTGCAGAAAATTGTACCCCAGTTAGAAAAAATATGCTTAATTGGTTTAAATTACTACTAAATGCATTATTTCCACTTTGTCCATATTTGCTCCGTGGTTCTCTGGTGTATACTAAGAAGAAAAGTTCCAATCACTTTGCCAATGTGAAAAAAGTCACATAAAATTCTCAAAGAAATATTCAAGCTTATAATCTAAGAGGAAGTATAGTCATTTAACCCACATAGACCTGTTATATAGCGTTATAATATTTTAAACATTATTATTATTGTTTACATCATTAATGTAGACAAATGTTAGAAATTACATGAACAGAATGTTGAATATGTAGAATCTATATGAAATTCATATGGTCAGATGTTCTCTTTAGTCTGGTTCATCTGCTACATCTGGTTTTCATAGGAAAGTTTTAAATAAAAACAGTAAGTTAATGGAGATATAGGAAATCAAAGATTGATATTTAAAAAGCATATATGTATAGATTCATAAACATTTACCAACAATGGTAATTAGCTCTGAGAGGGGAAGAGAAATTTACTTAATTATGGACCACATCTTCTGCTAGACACTTGATACGTATAACCATAATCATAACAAAATACCTAATATTTATTGAATGCTTACTATGTGTTGCTTCCTGCTTCAAGCATTTCATGTTTTAAGCAAGTAGTTCTCACAATTCAGTGGTTAGAATGTTATTTATTATCCCTTTATGCCTATGAAGAAACCAAAGGAAAGGGGTTAAATTACTTGTCTAAAATTCAGTGTATGGTGTAGCTGGGATTAGATGCAAGTTCTTGCTGTGATCTACATGATGTTAAATCAAGTTTAGTCTAAAGTTAACTCCTTATATATTTTAAGTTTCTCTGAAAATAGTGAACTATAACCTAAATGGAAGTGTAAACAGACTGTAACTTACCTTTGTGCCAATCACCAAGTTTTGGCCAATCAAAGGGGGCCAACTGCTCAAACTATGTTCAAATAAGGCAAACGCTGAGCTGTAACCCATCCGGCTGTTTCTGTACCTCACTTCTGTTTTCTGTACGTTGCTTTCCTTTTTCTGTCTATAAATCTTTTTCAACTATATGGCTGCGGTGGAGTCTCTCTGAGCCTACTCTGGCTGGGGAGGCTGTTCAATTTGTGACTCATTCTTTGCTCAATTAAACTATGTTAAATTTAATTTCACTGAGGATTTTATTTTAATAATGATTAATCAGTAGACTTTCACTTAATCTTTTTTCTTTTTTTGAAAATGATGATGAATAAATAGAATAGATGTTAATTTAAAAATGTGACAGTTTATTCCTGAATAATTACAATTCCCTTTGCACTTTTCAGAATTTCTCTGCATCCAAATTTCTGTTTTATCAGAAATAGAATGTGATTCCTAGGCTCACGCTATGTGTCCATAATTGAGTGAGCCACTCAAATGTGATGAAGGGATAGATTACATGATCTCATGGACTATCTCTCTGGGGGCTCTGCTAAGGCAGGATTACTAAGAACTGGGTCCAGGTGGAGAAAATTATTAAAATTTCTTATACCGAGGGTTTAAAGGAGTTTGGAGAGTTTCAGAAAAGAATTCATGGAAATAACATGTGAAATGAATGTTAGAGAATAAATATCATTTTATAATTCACATATTCACATAAGTAAAACTACACAGAAAGACAGAGTTCCTAAACTTATATTGGCTAATAATCTATATATGAAAGTAATTTAAACTGTGCCACATACAACTAAGTAAATTGCAGAATAATAAAAATTCTTGCCTAATCTTGGTCTTAGGGAAGCCTTCCCTAAAGAAGTTGCAGAAAAAAATCTTATTTATGGCAAATGAAAACCAGGGATATGACACTAAGGAAAAGTATTTTAAAATATATGTTTGACATGGTAAGGAAGCTAAGTTTATTAGTCCATTCTCACTTTGCTATAAAAAAAAAAAAAATTCTGAGACTGGGTAATTTATAAAGATAAGAGGCCGAATTGGCTCACAGTTCTGCAGGCTGCACAGAAGCATGGTGGCATCAGCTTCTGCGGAGCCCTCAGGAAACTCACAATCATGGAGGAAGACAAAGAGGAAGCAGGCCTGTCTTACATGGCAGGAGCAGGAGGAAGAGAGGGAGGGGAGGTGCCACACACTTTTAAACAACCAGATCTCTAGAGAATGCCCTATTCAGTAACAAGGGGGGAGGGTGCTAAACCATTTATAAGAACTCCACCCCCATAATCCATTCACATTCCACCAGGCCCCACCTCCAACACTGGGGATTACAATTTGGCAAAGCATAAGGCCCCAAGCCACATAAGTGAGAGTTAGCAACCTTCTTCAAGCTGTACATCCAAACATACGAATCATGTGGACAGTTTGAATTATCGAATACAGAAAATAGCATAAATATATTTTTAGTTATAAGTAAAGAAATAAAAGGAGGCATTGGTAGTGTTAGGAAAGGCAAGTGATTATCAAAAATATACCAGATTTAAAAGATCCATTTATAAAACCCCAAATGAAAAAAAATATAATCATTGAAATCCAAAAGATGAGTTAAACCACAGATAAGACACTACTGAAAAAAAGATTTGGTGGACTTTGAATAAATTATCTGAATAGGACCTTAAACAAAAATTACAGTAGCTTTGATTAAAACACACACACACACATTTAAGGAATTTCTGGGCTTGAAATAAGTAAGAAAATCTCCCAAAATATCTCAACTATACAAAATCCTGAGCTGACACTAGAACATAGATGTAGAGCTGTGAGTAGATGTGAAAGGCAAGGCTGCTGGAAAGAAGAGCCCATGCAAGCATTGCAACATGGAGAGTCCACCTTGATTCAGCTGTAAAAAATAAGATACATCCTTTTCCAGATAAACAAATGCTGAGAGAATTTGCCACTACCAAGCCAGCACTACAAGAACGGCTAAAAGGACTCTAAATCTTGAAACAAATCCTTGAAATACACCAAAATAGAAACTCCTTATAGGATAAATGTCACAGGACCTATATAACAATAACACAATTAAAAAAACAAAACAAAACAAAACAAAAAACCCACAAGGTATTCAGGCAAGAAATAGCATGATGAATAGAACAGTACCTAACATCACAATACTAACATTGAATGTCAATGGACTAAATGCTATACTTACAAGATATAGAATGGCAGAATGGATAAGAATTAACCCACTAACTTTCTGCAGTATTAAGGAGACTTGCCTAGTACATAAAAAAATCACATAAACTTAAGGTAAAGGAGTGGAAAAAGATATTCCATGTGAACGCACACTAAAAGCGAGCAGGAGTAGCTATTATTTTATCAGATAAAACAAACTTTAAAACAACACCGGTTAAAAAAGACAAAGAGGGACATCATATAATGATAGAAGGACTAGTCCAACAGGAAAATATCACAATTCTAAATATATACACACCTAACACTGGAGCTCCCAAATTTATAAAACAATTACGCTATAACTAAGAAATGAGACAGATAGCAACAGAATAATAGTGGGGGACTTCAATATGCCACTGACAGCACTAGACAGGTCATCAAGACAGAAAGTCAACAAAGAAACAGTGGACTTAAACTATACCCACAAGTGAACTTAACAGATATTTACAGAACATTTTACCCAACTGCAGAACATGCATTCTTTTCATCAGCATATGGAACATTCTCCAAGATAGACCATATGATAGACCACAAAACAAATATCAGTAAATTTAAGAAAACTGAAATTATATAAAGTACTCTCTGAGCCCACAGTGGAATTAAATTGGAAATCAACTCCAAAAGGAACCCTAAAAACCATGCAAATGCATGGAAATTAAATAACTTGCTCCTGAATGATTATTGGGTCAATAATGAAATCAAGATGGAAATTAAAAAATTATTTGAATTGAACAATAATAGTGACACAACCTATCAAAAGCACTGGAATACAGCAAAAGTGGTGCTAAAAGGAAAGTTTATAGCATTAAATTCCTACATCAGAAAACTGGAAAAACACAAATAGACAATCTAAGATCACACCTCACAGAACTGGAAAAACAAGAACAATCCAAACCCAAATGCAGTAGGAGTAAAGAAATAATGAAGATCAGAGCAGAACTAAATGAAATAGAAACAAACAAACCAACAAACAAAAAATGAAACAAAAGATAAATGAAACAAAAAGATGATTTTTCTTTGATAAAATAAATAAAATTGATAGACCACCAATGAGATTAACCAAGAAGAGAGAAGATTCAAATAAGCTCAATTACAAACGGAAGAGTAGATACTACTGTTGATACCACAGAAATACAAAAGATGATTCAAGGCTACTATAAACACCTTTATGCACATAAACTAGAAAACCTAGAGGAGATGGATAAATTTCTGGAAATATATAACCATCCTAGATTAAACCAGGAAGATACAGAATCTCTGAACAGACCAATAACAGGCAGTGAGATTGAAATGGCAGGAACACAACTGTCAACAAAAAAGGTCAAGGACCAGACGGATTCACAGTTGAATTCTATCGGTCTTTCAAAGAAGAACTGAACCAATTCTATTGACACTATTGCAAAAGATAAAGAGGGAATCCTCCCTAAATCATTCTATGAAGCCAGTATCACCCTAATACCAAAACCAGGGCAGGACATAACAAAAAAAAGAAAACTACAGACCAATATTCCTGATGAACATAGATGAAAAAATCCTCAACAAAATACAAGTGAACCAAATCCAACAGCATATCAAAAAGATAATCCACCATGATCAACTGGGTTTCATACCAGGGAGGGATGTTTTAATATACGCAAGTCAATAAATGTGGTACACCACACAAACAAAATTAAAAACAAAAATCAAGTGGTCATCTCAATAGATGCAGAAATAGCATTTGACAAAAGCCAGCATCCATTTATGTTAAAACCCTCAGCAAAACCAGTATAAAAGGGACATACCTTAAATTTATAAAATCCATCTACAACACACCTAGAGCCAACATCATACTAAATGGGGAAAAGTGGAAAGCATTTCCCCTGAGAACTGGAGAAGGACAAAGATGACCACTTTTATCACTTCTATTCAGCGTGATACTGGAGATCCTAATCAGATCAATCAGAAAAGAGAAAGAAATAAAAGGCATCCAAATTAGTAAAGAGGAGGTCAAACAGTTGCATTTGCCGATGATACAATCATATACCTAGAAAACCCTAAAGAATCCTCCAATAAGCTGCTAGAACTAGTAAATAAATTCAGCAAAGTTTCAGGATACAAATATGATGTACACAAATCAGTGGCTCTGCTACACAACACAGTGACCAAGCTGAGAATCAAATTAAAACTTAACCCCTTTCACAATAGCTGCAAAAAATAAAATACTTAGGAGTATACCAGATGTGAAAGACCTCTACAAGGAAAACTACAAAACACTGCTGAAGGAAGTCACAGATAACACAAACAAATGGAAACACAGTTCATGACCATGGAAGGGTAGAATCAATATTGTGAAAATTACCATGCTGCCAAAAGCAATCTACAAATTATAATGCAATTCCCATCAAAATAACACCATCATTCTTCACAGAACTATTTTAAAAATCCTAAAATTTATATGGAACCATAAAAGAGCCCAGATAGCCAAAGCAGGACTAAGCAAAAAGAACAAATCTGGAGACATCACATTACTCCACATCAAACTATAAGGCCATAGTCACCAAAACAGCTTGATATTGGTATAAAAATACACACATAGACCAATGGAACAGAATAGAGAACCCAGAAATAAAGCCAAATACTTACAGCCAACTGATCTTCCACAAAGCAAACAAAACATAAAGTGGGAAAAAGACACCCTATTTAGCAAATGGTACTGGGATAATTGGCAAGCCACATATAGAAGAATGAAACTGGATCATCATCTCTCACCTTATATAAAAATCAACTCAAGATGAATCAAATACTTACATCTCAGACCTGAAACCATGAAGATTCTAGAAGATAACACCAGAAAAACCATTCCAAGACATTGGCTTAGGCAAAGATTTCATTACTACAAATCCAAAAGCAAACACAACACAAAGATAAATAGATGGGACTTAATTAAGCTAAAAAGCTTCTGCACAGCAAAAGAAATAATCAGCAGAGTTAACAGAAAACCCACAGAGTCGGAAAAAATCTTCACTCACTATCTATCTATCTATCTATCTATCTATCTATCTATCTATCTATCTATCTAAACTAATATCCAGAGTCTACAAATAAACAAATCAGCAAGAAACAAACAGTCCCCTGAAAACATGGGCCAAGGACATTAATAGACAATTTTCAAAAGAAGATATACAAATGGCCAAAAAGCATATAGAAAAATGCTCAACATCACTAATTATTAGAGAAATAAAAATCAAAACCACGGTGTGATACCATGTCACTCCTACAAGAATGACTATAATCAAAAATATGTAAAAAAATAGATGTTGATGTAGATGTGATGATAGAGGAATACTTTTACATTGTTAGTGGGAATGTAAACTAGTACAGCCACTGTGGAAAACAGTGTGGAGAGTCCTTAAAGTACTAAAAGTAGATCTACCATGTGATCCAGCTATCCCACTACTAGTTACTACCCACAGAAAAGAAGTCAAAGTCACTATATGAAAAAGATACTTGCACATGCACATTTATAGCAGCACAATTTGCAATTGCAAAATATGGAACCAGCCCAAATGCCCATCAAACTGTGGTATATAAAGAAACTGTGGTATATATGTAAGATGGACTACTACTCAGCCATATAAAGGAATGAAGTAACATCATTTACTTCATTCAACTTGATTGAAGTAAATGATGTTACTTCAGCAACTTGGATGAAATTGGAGACTATTATTCTAAGTGAAGTAACTCAGGACTGGACAACCAAACACTGCATGTTCTCATTCATATGAGAGCTAAGCTGTGAGGATGAAAAGGCATAAGAATGATATATTGGACTTTAGGGACTTGGGGGAAAGGGTGCAGGGTGGCAAGGGATAAAAGACTACACGCTGGGTACAGTGTACACTGCTTGGGTGATGGGTACACCAAAATCTCAGAAATCACCACTAAAGAACTTATTCATGTAACAAAACACCACCTGTTCTCCAAAAACCTATTGAAATAAAAATAAAAGAGAATTTTTTTTTTTTTTTTTAAAAAGAAGAGCTAAAGTGAGATACCCACAGCAAGCCATTTCCCTGGAAGAGAGCCGGAATGTTCCCAAATCGGCAATATCCTTTTGGTTCCTGACAGAGGAAATGCAAGTCCTTTCTTCAAGAAAGCATTCCTAATTTGCCTTTAGAATTTCTGAGGGTTTAAACAAACATACAAACATACATAAATAATTAAAAGCTCATATTAAAACATCAGAAAACACACAAAAAGGTCAGTAGCTGCAAGAGATTAGCAAGGAGAGAGGATTAAATAGGCAAAACAGAGGATTTGGGGGCAGTCAAAATACTCTGTATGATGCTATTTATAACATGTAATTAAACATTTGTCTAAACTTATAGAATTTACAATGCTGATGAGCTTGAACCCTAATGTAAACTATGAACTTTCGATGATAATCATGTGTCAAAGTAGGTTCATCAGTTGTAACAAAGGTACCACTCTGGTAGGGGATGTTGATAATAAGGGAGGCTATGCATTTGTACGGGGCAGAGGGAGTATGGGAATTCTCTGTACTTCTGCCCAATTTTGCTGTGAACCTAAAACTGCTCTAAAAAAATAAAATTTATTTAAAAAATTAGCAAACACACAGTAAGGATATAGTAGTTATACCCTTAAAGATTTCATATGCTGAAATGAACACATAATAGAAAACATAATGTCTAAGTAGAAGTTGAACTTAGTGGTGCGTGCCTGAAGTCCCAGCTGCTCAGGAGGCTGAGGCAGGAGGATTCCTTGAGCCCAGTATTTTGAGAACAACCTGGGCAACAAAGCAAGACCCCATCTCTAAAATAAATAAATAAATAAATAAATAAATAAATAAATAAATAAATATTTTAAAATATAATATAGAGTCACAAAAATGAACAACAAAAAATGGTGATATACAAAATGACCAGGCAGATTTGAAGTGGAATGATTTCAAACTTTTAGAATAGAAAATGCAATTTTTATAGCAGTTATTTAACAATTGAAAAAAAGTCTTAAAATAAGATCAGCTGCAGATCAGACAGCTGAAAAGAAAATCAAAATCAAGAGTTACAATGTGTTGGCACATAACCAAAGGGAAATCAAGAATGAGAAGGACTAACATATTCATCGTCATCATTCTGAAGGAGATAGTAGAGTCAGTGGAGGAGGAAGGACAGTAGACTATTTGAAGAAATAACCATTAACACTTTTCCAGATGTTAACAAAATATGTCACAGATATAGTATGCAAAATATTCAAGATGATTAATAAAAGGAATTCATTCATGGATACCTTGTAGTAAAACTACAGAAATCTTTAAGATAAAAAAAGAGAAAAATATTAGAAGTGTCAGGAAAGAATAAAGAGATGACTAGAAAGGAGTTACAAGCAAATTTACAGAATACTTCTCAGTAGCAGCAATGGAAACCATTTGGCAATGGAAAAATCTCTCCACAGACCTTAGAGAAAAGTATCAATATAAAATTATATATAAAGTAAAATCATGTTTAAGTAAAATTAAAAAACACAAATGTAAACTAAATAATTACGAACTTATAGAAATTTCTCAATGATGTATTTCAACAAAAAATGAGTGCAGGAAAGTATCAGATGGAAGAGGGAATACTAAGCAAATAAATGTTAAGCTGTGAAATTTAACTATTGGTTGTAACATAATAACTACATGTTTATCTTGTTCAGTTAAAACTGAGATCTAAAAATCTTGAAATAGTACAATCTAAAGCAGAAAATTCCATTAGATTACACTAAAGTCCTTAGAGGAGGTAAAGGTTTATTTGATTAAAATGACCACCTTATAATTTCTAGGGAAATTAGTAAGAACATAGAAACAGATTGCCGAACTTTGTACCTAATACAGAGGGGAAAATCTAGTAAGGAAAAGAAATGTGAATGAGTAAAACCAAAATTTAAGTGGGGAAAATATAGAAAGTAATGACAATCATTTTTTAAAAAATAAAATACTGACTTTAAAGATTGTCAGTTTGCTTTCAAATATTTGATTATATTTTGTTTATAATACATAAATTTACAAAATAGGCAGGCTGAAAGAAGTGTGTGAAAAATAAAGGCCAGGCTAATTAATACAATTACTGGTGTAGCAATTAGACAAAAAGATTTTACAGCTAAAACAGCATGACAAAAGGGTATTAATATATATTAATGGAAGCTCAAATTCATTGAGAAGATATAACAATTCTAAACTGGTATGTGCCTAATAACATAGGTTCAAATCATATAAAAAAGTGACAAATAATCAAAAGAAGAAAGATTTCAATATTGGAAATATTAATCTTAATCCAAAAGTCCCATATAGACCCTGCACTCAACAAATGGAGAATATATTTCTTTTTTTTTTGAGACGGAGTCTCGCTCTGTCGCCCAAGCTGGAGTGCAGTGGCCGGATCTCAGCTCACTGCAAGCTCCGCCGCCCGAGTTTACGCCATTCTCCTGCCTCAGCCTCCCGAGTAGCTGGGACTACAGGCGCCTGCCACCTCGCCCGGCTAGTTTTTTGTATTTTTTAGTAGAGACGGGGTTTCACCGTGTTAGCCAGGATGGTCTTGATCTCCTGACTTCGTGATCCGCCCGTCTCGGCCTCCCAAAGTGCTGGGATTACAGGCTTGAGCCACCGCGCCCGGCCGAATATATTTCTTAAAACACAGAGTACTTTAGCAATATTGACTGCAGAATAGTCCATAGAGCAAGTCTCGGCAAATTTCAAAGCTGACATTCCTATATTATAGCAAAATTTAATTATAAATCAATAAAATAAAATACTCTAAACATTTGGAAATGTAAACATACAATTCTTAATAAGTCAATAACAAAGAAGAAATTACGGTGGAAATTATTCACAATTATTTAGACCATCAAAATAACGAGACACTACAAATGACCCTCAACCTTGCCCCCTCTCTCTATATATACGTCTATATATATACACACACATATACATACTGTTTCTGTCTCTCTCTGTGTCTGTCTCTCAAACACACATTCACATGCATGCATACATATATAAAACTGACATTTCAGATCATAGGTGAAAAGATGATAATTGTATTAAATAAGAATTAAGGAAAAGGAGCTTCGATGCTTGTTATTTTTTGTTTTTATTTATTCATTTATTTATTTATTTTGAGACAGAGTCTCCCTCTGTTGCCCAGGCTGGACTGCAGGGGCACTCTCAGCTCACTGCAACCTCTGCCTCCTGAGCTCAGGCAGTCCTCCCTCCTCAGCCTCCCAAGTAGCTGAGACCACAGGCACACACCACCACTCTCAGCTAATGTTTTGTACGTTTGGTAGAGACAGGGTTTCACCATGTTGCCCAGGTTGATCTCGAACTCATGAACTCAGGCAATCTGCTTGCCTCAGCCTCCCAAAGTGTTGGGTTTACAGGCATGAACCACCATGCCTGGCAGGCACTTGTTACTGTTGTTTATCCTTCTTGAAAAAATAAACCAATAAAAAGGAAACTGGATCCTTGTATCGTACCATAGAAAAATCTTCAAAATATTAAGCACATCTATGTGGAAATTAGTACAAGAGAATATATGAGAGGATCTTTATGACATTAAGATAGGAAGTATGTTTTTAAAAAGATACAAAAAATCCCAATCCATAAAGCAAAAGGTTGGTGCTGTATATTGACTAAATAAAATCTGTACATATTAGTTAAGCTCATAACTAATTGAAAGGTACGATGAAGAGAATAAAAGAGAAGCCACCACTTAGAAGATATTCTTTATAGTAATCAACAAAAGATTAGTATCTAGCACATGTAAAGATTTCCCAACAAGCAATAGGAAAATAATTTTTTTAAAAAACCTAAAAGTATATTGGTCAAAAGACACAAATAGGAAACTTGAAGAAATATGAATGATAAATAATTTTAGGAATGCCATTCAAATCTAATTTTTAGAAATCAGAGAAATGCAAATAAAAACTGCAATATATTAGCATTACATACCCACCTGTTTTGAAAACCTTAATTTGGACACTATAAACTGTTGATAAGGACATGAATAAATAAGGATTCTGATACATTGCTAGTGGGGATATAAATTTGTACAACCACTTTGTCAAGTATATATTCAATGTTATCTACATTGGTGTTTGTATTACTGTTAAATTATTTATTACATAAGTGTGTATTATTCACTCTTTTTTCTATGGTAGGTTTTACAATGTGAGCTAAGATATTGAAGGATAAGCAGGAGTTAGCTAAATGAAAGTTGGAGCCACACTTGTAAACAAATATTTGCAATAAACAAACCCAATGATTGAAATATATTATAAACTTTTTAATAATATATGAGCTATATAAAATATAATATAATATTTTTTATACAGCTCATATATTACATCACTTAATCTTTTCAGCAGCCCAAAGAGGCAGGTAATAGTTTACTTACATTCCCAGATGAGGTAACAGAAGCAAAGAAAGATCAAGTAACTTGCCTAGGAATATACCACATTTAGGTAGTAAAACAAGAATGAGAACTCAGGTGGTCTGATTCCAGAGTCTAATCTGTTCACCTCCTCTTTTTGCCTCTCAAAGGAGTGCTCAGTCCCTATGCTACCAAAGTTTTCAATAGCTACACTAGAGAATGTAGAGTGAGTGTGAGCCATAGTGCATGCTTGGACAGTTCTGACTCTCTACCTGGAATATTTCTCTGCATCACAGGTTTATGGTTCTTATCCAACTAATGTCACAAAAATCTCTCCGTGTAAGACAACACTGACTATATAAATATATAATTTCAGTGTCTAGGATTTTTTTGTGGCTAAAGTGTCTGCTTTCCAGTTTTATGATACCTTGGAAGATAATTAGTAATTACGTGGTCATTTGGTGATCATGAAATCAGAGTGAATGTAGATAGATATTATTGAGGGACAATCCATCCATGCCATCAATGAGTAGGTGAAAGACCTACTGATAGAGAACATCACTCTATTCACTGCAGTGCTTTTCAAAGTATCTGTGTATTGACAGAATTTTAGCTTCAAGGTCAAGTACTGAAAGAAACATTTGCTTATACTCAAGGTTACATTTTCTGACTGTTCATTCTCTGTCTCTAGGACACAACATAGAGCCTAGCATATGGTAGGTACTCCATAAATATGAACAAACACCCATGCTCTTCCTCTTTTGTCATTCTATGGAGTTTTGGATTTAATGGAGACTTGTCTCTCCATCTCTTCATCTATTGCTCTTTCTTTCAATAACACATTTCTTTTTTTCCTAGTGGGAACCATATCTTGATGATCAGCTTTAATCTTTTTTAATAACAATCAAAATCCTGTTTTGCTTCCAGGTGCTCTGCCACTATTACCTTGCATAGTCGTACATGTAGCTGTCCTCCAAGCTTCCCAAGAAGACACTAATGAATTTTCTTTTAAGATTTGGTTATTATCATTCACCAAGTGGCCATTTTTTTCAAAGCCGTGCCTTAAAAATCATCCTATACCTTTGGCAGCCAGAGTCATAGTGCTCCTTAGAGAACTGAAGAGGAAATGGAAAGGACTTTCATGGGCCAAGAAAAAAGTTTGACAGAATGGCCATGGGTAGTTGAGAACACAGGGGACGAGATCAATGTGAGGTCTGGCTGGAAGCAGTAGAGCAGAGCTATGCACTCCGAAGAGAAATGGTGTTGAACCAGACAAACAGACTTTTCCGGAAGCTTGGGGGCCCAGTTCTAGATCAGAGAGACTTTAGAAGCATTGTTAATACAATGCTTACTTCCTAATTGACCTTCACAAATATTTGTCTCAAAAATTCATGTTTTGATATGAATTGGAAAGTTAGACATGAAAGAAAGTGCATCACAATCAGGCAGAAACATTTAGAGGCATGGGGAAGCAGAGGAAAATGACACAGCATTTGACTCAGAGAATGCCCAAAATACCAAGAGTTGAAAAGTATGTTGTACATTATATAGAATGAAATATAGTTCACTGGTACTTGTGGTTGGTAATGTGTGGTTACTTGACATCACAGGCAACCTGACCGACGCATAATGGGAACTGACTTCACAAGATCAACCACAGGTCAACAGTGTAGTTTCATCTTCTAGGTTCCCAAACTTGTTCTTAGACAAAAGGGACACTTGTGTCTAAATTCTACATTGACTCTTTGATCTGAATCAGGCTATTCTCAGCAGGTCCTTGCACCCCCACTATGAGAAAATGTATCCTTTACTGTGTTTGAATTTAAAGCAAAGTGAAATTTGAGTGATAAAAAATAAAAAGACCCTTCTAGTCCCACAGTGATTTGAGATTCCTACTTTTCAGGCTACTACATGCCATAACTAAGTCAATATGTGATAAAACACATGGGCAAAATTCTTAAAAATATCTATTGTGCAAAGATGTTAACAAGAAAGATAAATGATCTACTTAAGACAACTGTGGCTAATCTATTAATAAAAATAAAGTTGGAAATTATTTTGATATAATTTTTGTTCTTAAACAAGAGATGTACCGTTGTGTTTGCCATTAAAAAAAAAAAACATTTATTAAAGTTGATACTAAAATCCCCTATTTCCTGGCTTCTGCATCACTCTTAAACAATATAAAAAATAATATCCTTGTACTTTAATTTGTGGTTGAAAAAACTGTTTGACTCACTAAGGTTGAATGTCAGGCAATTTCATTTAATGTTCACTTTTAAAAGAGGAAAGGTGGAGAAAGATTTAGATGAAAAGTAGAGTGTGTGACCTTAGAAATGTATTTATAAGGTCTGACTGCAGCAGCCAAAAATAATAACCATTGAACTTAGTGAATAATTTAAGGCGAATGAGCTAACAGTGATCTTTGCAATGGGATATTAATACGTAAATATTTTAGTCAGCTTTTTCACACCCAGCATAAAAATGCTTTGTATTTTATCTACAATCTCATTCTAAGTGAAATTTCTGAGAGACTTTGTGTTCTCACTGAAGTCTTTATATACACATTCACACATTATAATTAAATGATCTTACTACGCAAATACATTCAAGAAAAAAGATTATATTTTCTAAAATATGCAGTGATGATACCTAAGGCCATGTTTCATTTCACACATTGGGACACTGTGATGACTAAATTTAGTTCCTTTATCTGGGTCTATTTGCTGTGACAGTGTAATTTGTCGAAGATTAGAACCATTTGCTTTTTAACCAACACCTAGCCTTAAAGAAATATTTCTAAAGTTGATCAACAGGTATAAATATTTCTGAACCTGCAAAACCTATTTGCTACTCACATGTCCATAGTATATAGATAAATATTCATGTAATTATATCCACATATAAATTAATATGGGTTGTTAATTCCTTTGTGTTTATTTGATATTAATAAACAAAACAATAACTCCAGTTTTCAGGCAAATGATTTATTTTTATCAATGTGTTTACTTGATAGTTACTTTAAGGTAGGAATATTTGATAGAAACTTAAGATGGGTCTCTACTACTGTACATGGGAGAGTGGAAAAACAAACCTAGAAAAAGCATTACTAGGGGAAAGTCTAGAGGTTTAAATTGTGGCCCTGCTCAGTCACAAATGGAGCAAGTTACTTATCTGTCTCAAATCATTTTTATCACCTTAGATGCAAAGATATCTCTGGATAATTCATAAGGCCCTTCAAATTGCAATCATGAATGAATAAACTGTGATGACAACCAAGTCCCCCCGAAAACTGTAAATGAATGGAACTTTGAAAATGCAATCATACTTTAATGGCTATTTAAACATAATGCGATGTAGACTATGACTTTTCATAGGCCATAAGCATGGCCATATAGAAAATGCAACTGTCTTTATTTAAATCCATAACCAAATTAAGATCATAGAAGCCCAAGTAGAGGAAATGTTTTTATCAATGTACTTTCTTCCATCCAACAGGTTTGTCTATGTCTATCCACATTTTTCTTGCCTAAAAGAGAGCCCAGGTACTAGTTCAGAGAAGCACCTGCTGAGTTACCTTAGCTAGAATTGCTCGAGCTATTTACATCAGTTTCCTGGGATCCAGTTATTAGGTCCTTGTAGGTTACTACCTTTTCCTTAGTCTACCCAACCTCTTCATGTCACCAGATCTCTTTGTTCTCTTTTGATTTCTTTCTCAGAGCCACAAATATATACATATATATAATATATATATAAATATATTTTATATATATATATATTTTCATAGTCTGCAGAGCTGTTTGGGAGCTACAGGAAAGCAGCATGTTCTATTTCAATCCACCTCTGATTAGTTACACTATCCCCATGTCAAGTCTATAGCTGTTGTACTCCATTTGAGTCCTGGGAACTCTGTAAGGCTTGTCATGAACCCTAGACTTGTTCTGGAAGTCAAAAAACAAGTTTCATTCCTTTCAGGATCCCAAATATTTGAGGATTCCATTTCCTATCCTCTCTGAAAACTTGAGCCTGGAGGGAAGAGAAAATTAGAGGTCTCTTATCAAGGTCCTGCCATTGTCTAAGTTTTATTCTTCCCTTCAAATAGTCCTTTCTCTCCCAAGATGAGAAAATTTATTCTTTTCTGGTTAAGTGCAGCTTTCCATCTACTGTTTTCCATCTCTTTTTATATCTTTCAGGTCTTAGCCTTTTGAAACTCAAAAGAACTAGGTTCTTGTAAATCAAAGTGTTTCCTCTCAAAGGTATAGTATCTTTCTTGACTTTCAAAGATTGTTTTTGAATCCAAAATCAAATAATTTGACTTCTTCTCTGGATTTCTGTGTGCCTTCCTTCTTTTCCTTTGTCTATGCACTATGCTGAATCACTGGAGGAGTCTGTGATAACCATGATCTGTACTTAACACTTGTGTGACTCAGAAAAAGACATTAACTCTGGGTGGATGCAATAGAAACCACACATCATCTGGGTAGACTGGCCTTCTATGTACAACGCTTGGCAAGGGGACACTAGCTTTTTCTTTTTCTTTTTTTAATTATTATAAAAGACTGAAGGATTTAATTTTTAATAGTTTTAGTTACATATGTCAGGAAATGGAAGGCCACTATTATATTTATTTCATTTTTTAAACATCATAGTATCTATCATTTAGATGAATAAATACATTACCAAAAATGAAAACTTCTATTATTCTGAGAAAATAAGATCTGTGCATTTGCTGCTTAATTTTTAATAGTCAATTATTACTTAGAATTAATTTAAAAGTTCATGTAGTCATATATATGAACAAATATTAGTGGTATTCCTCAGCTTTTAGCAAGGAAAAATTCTCTTCCTCTCAGTCATTGTGGCCACAGGAGAGGATTGGTGAGTGACTTGGTGAGTAGGGTAGGGACCAGATTCTAGTCCACTCAGATTCTTCAGTTCCTTTGTACAGGGCCCTATAATACAGACATAAACTGCACTTTCAGAGATAAATATAATGCAAGAGGAAAGGCATTTCTAGTAATATTTTAGAAATTTATCCCACTATCTATATTTGGTGAAAGTAAGGTAAGTTTGTTATTATTAGAGCCCAGGTCGTAATATACAATTGTGATTTAGAACATGTTGTAAGAAAAGTAAACTGTGTCCCACTGAGAAATGAAGCCATAATTTATTTTAATGAATGCTCCCAGATATAGGAAAATTTATACAAATCTTAAATTGTCAATTATTCAAATACATTAAACAAATGCAGTCAAATTTTTAAGTGGTAGAAATAATATAATTTTCCTATCCTCTCTCATCATCTTCAATTGTTTAAATATTATTCTGGTTTAATTTGGTCACATTTGCAAAAACACATCTGCCAACACTTACTAGATAAGGAAAACATTTTTGTTATCTTTTAGTGTTTGTGGCATTAGTAACTGGGATATATACATCATTAAGAAGGTATCTAATATAATTAAGAAAGGAATTCTGAAGCCAGATGGAAGCAATATTTACAACTCAGTATGAAGTTATACACCACATAAATATATCACAGTCTCCTTTACTTTCATAATGTACAGTTTTGAAAAATGACACATGGGCTTTAGAATATGCTCCTTGAGTGTGTGCCATTAGGAAAAATACTTAAACCAATGTATATAGATCAAAACAATTTGTATAGAATTTTACTTCATTGATTATCAATTACTTTATTTGAACAGTACTGACTAAGATCAAAATCATTTTGCAAAAATGACTGTAAACCTGATAAAGTAGTAGCACTAGAGCACTGTGTTACATTGAAAGTATATTTAAAAAGTGAAAGTAAATCAATAATAATTATACCTCCCCAAATAAATTATCTTTTCTTAATACTGTGATTGTAAAAAATGTAGTATAGATGGATTTTTTAAAGAACACAATAATCCATTAATTAAATTTGTCAAAAGTATGTTATTCCACTAATTTTCAGAAATCAACTTCAATTTTTAATAAGTGAGAGGAGGGCTGTAGATATAAAGCAGAAGACAACAATTAAATAAAAATGAGAGGTTTAAAAAATTATTTTGCTAGTGTTCTAACTTTTTTCACAATTAGTGAATGAATAAAATATGTTAAGCAAGGCATTAATTATAGGATATAAAGATACATCAGCATGTGATTCTATTGAAGACATATTAAATAACTCAAGAAGTGGATTAGTATCTGTAAACTTCTTGAAAATTTCTAAACCATCTATTTCTGCATCCTTACTAGCATTGATCGCAATCAGCTGAATCAGTAGTTTATGTTCATTTCCTTTCATTTGCTATTATTTTACACAGGGGAATATTTGCATTTGCATTGTATTCCTGACATAAGTAAAACCCATTTCAAAATTCATACCTGCTTTAATAGACTAGTATATTTGTATGCAATTACGTCCTCTAATAAGTAGTCATTGTATAGGAATGTTGAGTCTAAGAATCTTATTTTAACAATCCAACAATAGTTATTTTAAAAGAGTAATAGATAAATAAAATAACTAAAAGTGAAACCTGGCAGTTAAAAAGAACTGTGTTACTTTTTACCTAAATATTAATCTCTAGGGAGAAAAAGAAAAATGGAGAAACTATAGATTAAGAAGTGCATTAAGGGATTCATTACAAAGGCATTTAGTGAAACAACCAGAATCTCAAACACAAAACCACTCAATAATTCTAGTCTTGCTGCCTGGTCTAATGTAATGCTGTAGATGAGACTGAGGTGATGGGGAGGAAATGTCTACACCACATGTTGAGCAAAATGAAAGGACCTAAGCTTCCCTGGCTTTCATTTAGTAACTTCCTGAGCAGAGTAGATATTTGTTATTCGAATCAACTGTTTTATTTAAATGATTTTCTTCATAGTTTTTGTTTTTATATCTGATGCAGGTATCATTTTTTGTACATGAAATATAAAGGAGTGAAATGCTTTGTGGCTAATTAAAGTACGTTTGTTGTTTTAGGTTCCTGGAGATAGTTTTTTTTTTTTTTTTTTTTAGTGTCAGAGTGCTATCATAAAGCTATGTTAAAGTTACTCTGTTTTGATGGAAAGTTATTATTTTTAAACTGCTAGTGAAAATAAATACATCCTTATTATCCAGTCTAATTTACAACATTGCAATGCTCAGTTCATGTTTTTGAGTTGAACTGGTTCATATAAAGAAATTTACTCATCTTTTTTTCAATCCCTGCTTTGTATAGAATTAACCAACATAACAACATTCACACTAGGAGTCTTAAGATTTACAATTGAATATTTTGCATTGCTCATTTTGAACATTTTTGTCTATTCTATCAGATTGAAGAGTAACTTGTGAGATAAACGGGCGAGCCTAGATAATCTTGAAATCCATCTAAGTCATCAAACTACTTCTCAAACTCTAGTGGGACACCAAGTCCCTACTTTGAACATCCCTAATTATAAGTAAATGTATTTTCTTATGCTGCAAAATAATCTGAAATTTCATGCAATGAATCTTGTTCTTTCACTTGGAGTCAAAAAATAAATGTAATCCCCTTTTCAAACAGCATACTTTTAGGAGTTTAAAAACAACTTTTGCATCCCCTATAAATGTTTTCTTGATCAGGCTAAATATTCCCCATTTTTTCAAACTTTCCTGATACAGAATTATTTTTTTTTTAATTTTCTTCATTATCCACTATACCTGCCACCATCATTGTTCACTACACTTGCTCTACTTTGTTATATTAGTTTCTAAATGTGTTATCAGAAATATGTACATGGGATATTTTAAATGTGCATTATGATCTCAAGTATAATATCAGCTTCATTTTCTAGCTACCTCATTATAATTCAGAGCACTGTTGCATTATAATGTGATTTTCTACAGTGCTATCATTCAGATGGGTTACTATGAACTTTCTAAAACCTCTCTTTTTTATAAATTATAACTAAACCATTTATTTATTTATTTATTTATTTATTTATTTATTTATTTTTTTGAGACAGAATCTGGTTCTGTCACCCATACTGGAGTGCAGTGACATGATCTTGGCTCACTGCAACCTCCACCTCCCGGGTTCAAACAATTCTGTCTCAGCCTCCTGATTAGCTGGGACTACAGGTGCATGCCACCATGCCTGGCTAATTTTTGTATTTCTTTTTTCTTCTTCTCTTTTTTTCTTTTTGTTTTAGTAGAGATGGGGTTTCACCATGTTGGTCAGGCTGGTCTTGAACTCCTGACCTCAGGTGATCCGCCCACCTTGGCCTCCCAAAGTGTTGGGACTATAGGCGTGAGCCACTGCACCTGGCCCATTTATCTCATATCTGATTTAATGTGGCCTGTACTTAGGAAGCATTAATAAGGTATTTCTGGGGCATTTATTGCTCATCGAAAGTGAGTTTGTACATTACTTTTTTATTCCTAGTAAATGTGGTCCTGATAGGCTCAGCACCTTGATCGAAAATTAAATCTTTCAGTTAGAGCTAATGACTTAAAGAAGGGCTAAACAGGTAGGGAGGCATTTGTGAACTTTTATTCCTGAAATCTTGCCAGTTCTGTTTGAGGAAGACCACAAATTAGGGTAGTACTCTTGGAACACAAAACTAGACAGTTTGCTATTCTTTTTGGTTATAGGTAAGATAATTATTATTCAGTTTCTTTATACAATTATAGTTTGCTATGCAAGCCAACATGAATATCAATCAACTTACATTCATTAGGAAAATAAGAAACAATATGTTGTGACCAGTAAAAACGGGCCCAGAGCAAAGATAAATGCCCTCCTGTTCCCTACTCCCTCTGCCTTAGACAAAAACAAAATTACCATCCTTCTTCAGTGAGTAAGGGTCGTGTGTTTGGCTAAGGACATAGGAAACTGGGATGAAGGCATTGAGGAAAAGAGGGTAATCAAGCTTTTTCCTTAGTATTGGAAGGAAACTTACTAAATGTGGCTCAGGGATGTAGGTACAAACATTTTTATAGCTTCGATGTTTTCCTAGAAGTTCAAAGTGGCTGCTAGATTGAAGAGACTCTGAGCATTGCCTGGGGACACTGACTGTGAGGACCATGGGGGTCCAGTGGTAACACATCAGCTGAATTAGCTTCATTTTCCCCCAAGTAATGAGATCTGGGTTCTAGGCAGAATTAAAAGTATGGTTGTATTTTCTTTTGTTTTTAAACAGGCCAAATTGAGTTATCTTTTCTGGTACTTCACTAACCTATTTTTTTTTTTTTCACTAACTCTCTAAACTCACCACCTTTGGGGAAAAAATTACCTTTTTTTCCCCCTTTCTCATAAAGATTAAAATCCTTAATGTAATAGTTTCCCAGAGGCCTTGTTGTTCTCATTTCAAATAATATCTGAAGTCACTAGTAGCTTCGCTCTAAAAAATTTTCCAGATAATTAATGCTCATAGGCCTGAAGTTATATTTTGTGCTTTATATGTCTTTAGTAAAAAGCAAGCTATGTACATTTTTCTTTAAAGACTTAGGCAGGGGGAATTTCTATATGTCTATTTTGGATCACAGAGAGATATAGAAGCTTATTATTTCAGTTTGTTTTCTTCTAGGCACTGTCCTTATCCAAATATTTACCTCACCATCCAAAGCATTCACACTTCAAAAATGTTTAACTTAATTGTGTACAAATTTGTTTAAAACCTAGGATTCTTGAAGAGTAAATACCAATGAAAATAATAAAATACATATATACATATCTGGTATAGAATAACTAGAAGGAAACTAGACAATATTTCAAATATTTCCAAACTTATATTCCATTATTATCTTTAGTACAGGAGGGTACTAGGAAGTTTTCTCATAAAATAAGAATCATAGTAGACAAAGTCTTCCCATTTTTAACTTTTCTTGTAACAAAATTTTCCAACTTGTCTTAGATGGTATGAATGAATTAGCTATTCACATGTGTGCCTACAAAAGTAGACAAAACTTTCATGTTTGTAACCATAGTCCTTTAAGTATTAGGTCTAATTAACTTTACAATGTTATAATAGTTGTAAAACAAGGCAATTAG
Organism: Theropithecus gelada; assembly: GCF_003255815.1. Lineage (NCBI taxonomy): Eukaryota > Metazoa > Chordata > Mammalia > Primates > Cercopithecidae > Theropithecus > Theropithecus gelada. The sequence goes on from NC_037670.1 coordinate 99,253,770, forward strand.
GCAATTGAAGATATATTTCAGGTCAGCAAACTTTTTCTGTAAAGAGCCAGATAGTAAATATTTTCCACTCTGTGGGCTATATGGTTTCTGTTGCAACTACTTAACTTTTGTTTGTAGCAAGAAAACAGCCATATATAATACATAATGGAATGGATTGGCTGTTTCCCAATAAAGCTTTATTTAAACAAGCAGACAGGGGCTGGAGGTGGTAGGAGGGCCATAGTACATTGATATGGGCCTCAATGCAGCTGATATTGTCATCAGAAAAACGTTTCAACATTTTCGGTATAGCTTCATAGGTATTCTGTTGTACCTGAATACAGTTTAGATTCCATAAGGGGAAATAAAAAATTCATTTTCAGTTCATCATTATGTATTTTGATGTGAATAACCACTTGTCTTAAATGTGAATTGAAATGTGACAACCACACTTTTGTATTTTTAAAATTAAATGAAGTCTATGATGAATGATCTTTTAAAACACAGAGATCAAATTTTGCCTTATCCTTTCTTTAAAACAAATTATTTTTGCTTCATATTTATTCCATTTCCTCTTTTCTGTTCCCAGTAGACTTACTCATTTTCTTATGCATAATAGGGCCAGATAAATAATCATCCTAAAATTATTCATAAACAGATTTTTAAACATTATAATTGATTAAAATGTTTTATTCTGGGGGAGGCAAAATGGTAGCAGACTGGAGTACTTTGATATTCATAGGAACAGTAGTCTTAAGTTTCAATCCCATATTTAATTCTGGAGAACATATATCATTTTATAAGAAATATACTGATGAATTTGATTTTCCTTTCCCACACATAGGTATCGTATTCTTTGAAAAATTAATAAGTATCTATAGCACTCTGCTGTAAATCCTGAGAAAACGGAACATGATTTAGGCAGTTAAAATGCATTAAATATTTAGAAATGTGATTTTAGAGACAAAACAAAATCAAACTATAGAACAGAAATGCCTGAAAACAAATGTCTAAAGGATATTACTTGTGATGGGGTTATATTTAATGTGGAGATTTTTATCCTGCAAAAGAGTACTGGAAGCCATTTTCTTGTTGAATTATACTCAAGGAAATAAGTTTTCTGCTTTTTGAGTATCACATCTTTTAAAAAGTTATTTACCCATCTTTTGTATTTATTTTTATCTTTCAGGCCAATAAAATTACCATAATTTTTGAATTTCTTTTAGAATATAAAATGCAGTCATAATTCTCTCTAAAGTTTTATGAAAGAGCCATGTATTTTTGTGAGTGAACTAATAAATAAAATTTAGTTAGCTTGAATTTTTAAAAGTTTAAAAATTTTGAAAGATTAAAATTTTTTTTTTTTTCTTTTGGGAGAATGTTCTTTTAAAGTAACCCATACAGGTTCATGAAAATACTGAAGGCTGCTTAAAATCAACTGAATATGGGAGTTCTCCAAAAAATTGAAAAGTAGAACTACCATATGATCTAGCAATCCTACTACTGGATATATACCTGAAGGAAATGAATTAAATATTTTTCAAAGCTATCTGTACTCTTATGTTCATTATAGCATTATTAACAATAGCTAAGACATGGAATCAACCTAAGTGTCCATTGATGGATGAATGAGTAAAGAAAAGGTGGTATGTATACACAATACAATGTTATTAAGGCTAAAACAAAAGGCAGTCTTATCATTTGCCTCAACATGGATGAACCTGGCAGATACTGCTAAGTGAAATAGGCCAGGAATAACAAGACAAATACCGCACCATCTTACTTATACATGGAATCTAAAAAAATTGAATTCATAGATGTAGAGAGTAGAATGGTGGTTATCAGGGGCTCGGGGCAAGGGTTGCAGAGTTGGGCTTGGGAAAATGCTGGTCAAAAGATACAAAACTTCAGTCAGATAGGAGGAATAAGTTCAAGAGATCTATTGTACAACTATGGTGACTATAGTTAATAACAATATACTGCATTCTTTAAAAATGCCAAGAGAGTAGATTTGAAGTGTTCTCCTGACAAAAATGTTAACTAATACGGTAATGCATATATTAATCAGCTTGATTTAGCCATTTCGTAATGGCTAAATAATATTTCAAAACATTGTGTTGCATGTGCTAAATAAATGCAGTTTTATTTGTCAATTTAAGTAGAATTAAGTTTAAAAAATTAACTGAAATCATCAAAATACTTCAAAATAAACCTAAAAATAACATAAATATGAAGTTCCTGACATGAATGAGAAAAACACAGTAAATAGCAAACTTGTTAAAAATATTCTATAAAATATGTTATAAGAACTTGGCTTTGATGAACTAAAATAGAGGAAGAAAATGATGTTGACTTGTTTTGCCATTTATATTTGAATTACTTAGAAAATTGTTATTTTAATAGTAACAAATCATAACATAATAACAGTAGTTTCTTTTTATTTTATGTATTAACTGTCAGGCACTCTACTAAATGCTTTACAAAATTATCTCTGATACTGAGTGAAGTTTAATTTTCCAACTATAATATCATAGTCAAAAGTCCCTATTATTAAAAGACTCCATTTTAATTTTCTAATTATACTTGTCATTTAAGATAAAATAAATACATTTTAATAGCCCAGTAACAAATAGAGCAACATCAAATTTCTCGAGAGATGATATCCAGACTTCTGCAGATAATCTAGAATGTCCTATTGTTTAGAAAACTTCCATCTAAGGATTCTCTTTATTTTTAAATGTACATAATCCAAGTTTCTCTAAGATACTAATATACATTCTTGAATATCAAATATTGTTGAATGGAGGCCATTACCTCAGTGACTCACTCAAAAAAGAATCCCTATAAATCAGTGCAGTGGATTGGCTTGGAGAAAGACTGTTGATTTTAAAATCCTTTCTTCTTTTTATGCAAATGAGATGTTATGTGTTGACTTTGAATACAAAGGTGGTGGAAGGCCGAAGTTGAATTAGGTGTTATTTTAGGGTAATATCAGGGTCTGTAGTCCTTTTTATTATGCTGGCAAATAAATGTTCTATACCATGCTAATCCTCATGAATGGGGTTGTTCTTAAACATGTTTTTGTATTATACTATCTGGAAATAACCTCATTTTTTAAAAAAGACTAATGACTCAATCAAAAGTTACAGCTGATCCCTCCTGAAATTTCTTAAGTTCTATCACTGTAACAGGACCATTTTTAAACTGGACTCAGATTCAGATGACATATGATCACTGCCAGCTGCATCAAGTAGCAAAGTCTGGGTAAAAATAAGTTATTTGACCAGAACAGCCGAACAAAGCTGAAAATCGTCTGACACCTGATCCCTTCAGCAGCTGTGGAAATCTATTGAAAGGGCTCTCTTTCTAATGCATTTGTCAGAATGCTAATTGGAAAAATGACTTCATGTTATGAGTCATACAGTCACCTCTATGGACCTCATTAGACTTAAATGAGCACACTCAAGTCCAGCACAATCATTCAGTTCAGCCATATGTTGGTAAAGAAGATCTCTCAGTAGTTGGGCTCCTGGCCAACTGTGAATGTTGTCAAGTGAAGAAATGAGGGGAAAATTGAATGGAGATGTTTATGGCAGATATAGATATAAGGCATTATACTTCCCTGAGTAATCCAAAATATGTGTCCAGAACTATAAGAAGTTCAAACAAGCTAAGCCAAAGAAATTAGACCAAATTTTGTGGCACCTAAAACATGCTCTGATGCAGAGGGAAATACAAAATTAACTAAGACAAGGACTTAGGCTCTCATAATTTAGAAGGGCAGATAACCACAAACATAGGTAAATGATAGGAAAGTATGAAAAATGTTTAACAATAATGTGCCACTTAAGTTCCTAGAGGAAAGTCTGGAAGTAAGGGATCAATTATGATTGTGTTAGGTGGGGAGGACTAGAGGCTGGAGGAATGAGGAAACTTATTAGAGCAGGTAAAATGTGACCTAGGACTGCAAGAATGGAGACAAATTCTGGAAGCACATGTGGGCATTAGTAGATAAGAAGGAAGCAAATGGGAAGGCCTTTGCAGTAGCAGATACTGCCAGGGAAATGACAGCATTGACAGGGAACAGACGATAGACAATTGTGACTGTCATACAAAGTATAGGTTCAAAGCAGCTTTGTTGTTGATAGGACAATAATGGCAGAAAAGTTTTTAAATGTCAGCCTAAGAAACCTCTAGAATAAAGCTACATCATTGCAAAAGGTTTAATCAATGGTTTTAAATGAAAACCAATTGTCTCTAAATGTATAGAGAATAACATTGTTAGTTTCTCTACAGGTAAAAGAATGCTTACAGTCTCTTCATAGGTATGTATATATGCAATGCAAAATGTACCACATCAACAAATCAATTAAACACTTTGTTATACTCTTTGCTACCAAGAAGGATAACTGTTTATCTAAACTTTTTTTAATTTTTAATTTTTGTGGGTACATAGTAGGTGTATATATTTATGGTTTACATGAGACATTTTGATACAGGCATGTTTAATAATCATATTAGGATAAATGGGGATATTCATCACCTCAAACATTTATCCTTTGTGTTACCAACAATCCAGTTATACTCTTTTAGTTATTTTTAAATGTACAATTAAATTATTTTTGACTATAGTCACCCTGTTGTGCTGGCAAATACTAGGTCATATTCATTCTTTCTTTTTTTTTTTTTTTTTTTTTTTCACTCATTAACAGTTCCCACCTTCTTCCTTACCCACCTCACAGCCTCTGGCAAACAGACTTCTACTCTCTGTCTCCATGAGTTTATTTTAATGTTTAGCTCCCACAAATAAGCAAGAACATGCAAACTTTGTCTTTCTGTGCCTGAATTAACATAATGACCTCCAGTTCCATCCATGTTGTTGCAAATGACATGTCTTATTCTTTCTATGGCTGAGTAGTACTCCATTGTGTATAAGTGCCACATTTTCTTTATCCATTCTTCTGTTGACAAACACGCAGGCTGACATCAAATCTCAGCTATTTTGAATAGTGATGCAATATATATGAAAGTGCATATACCTCTTTAATATACTGATTTCCTTTCTTTTGGGTATATATTCAGCAATGGGATTGCTGGATCATATGGTAGATCTATTCTTAGTATTTTGAGGAACCTCTAAATTGCTCTCCATAGTTATACTAACTTATACTCCCACCAACAGTGTAGAAGGTTCTCTATATCCTTGCTAACATTTGTTACTGCCTGTCTTTTGGATAAAACACATTTTAAATGGGATAATATAATTCACTGTAGTTGCAATTTGCATCTCTCTAATGATCAATGATGTTGAATACCTTGTCATATACTTGTTTGCTGATTTTATGTCTTCTTTTGAGAAATGTCTATTCGATCTTTTACCTATTAATTAATTAGAATTTGATTAGTATATTTTTTTCCTATATAGTTGTTTAAACTCCTTATATATTCTGACTATTAATTCTTTGTTACATAGGTAGTTTGCAAATATTTCCTCCCATTCTGTGGGTTGTCTCTTCACTTTGTTGATTTTTTCCTTTGCCATACGGAAGTTTTTTTAACTTCATGTGATCCCATTTTTGCATTTTGGTTTTGGTTGCCCGTGCTTGTAGAGTATTATTCAAGAATACTCTACAAGGCCAGTCCAATGTCCTGGAGAGTTTCCCCAATTTTTTTTTTTAGTAGTTTCATAGTTTTCAGCCTTAGATTTAAGTCTGTAATCCATTATAATTTGATTTTTACATATGGTGAGAGATAAGGGTCTAGTTTCATTCTTTGACATATGAATATCCAGTTTTCCCAGCACCATTTGTTGAAGAAACTGTCCTTTCGCCAATGTACGTTCTTGGCACTTTTGTCAAAAATGAGTTCACCTTAGATGTATGGATTTATTTCTGGGTTCTCTATTCTTTTCCCCTCATCTATGTGTCTATTTTTATGGCATTACCAGGCCTTTTTTTTATATTGTAGCTCTGCAGAATAATTTGAAGTCATGTATGTGATTCCTCCAGTTTTATTCTTTTTGCTTGGGATAGTCTTGGCTATTCTGGGTCTCCATATACATTTTTGAATTTTTTTATTTCTGTGAAGAATGTAATTAGTTTTTTGTAGGAATTGCATTGAATCTGTAGATTGCTTTGGGTAGTATGGACATTTAAATATTAATTGTTACAATCCATGAACATGGAATATCTTTCCTTTTTTGTGCCATCTTCAATTTTTGGCATCAATGTTTCATAGTTTTTATTGTGGAGATCTTTCATGTCTTTGGTTCAGTTCATTCCTAGGTATTTTATTTTATTCACAGCTATTGTAAATGGGATTATTTTATTGATTTCTTTGTCAGATCGTTTGCTATTGGAATTTAGAAATGCTACTGATTTATATTGATTTTATATCCTGCAATTTTACTGAGTTTGTTTATCAGTTTCAACCATTGCTAGGTGGAGTCATAGGATTTTTCCAAATACAAGATCATATCATCTGTAAACAAGGATAATTTGATTTTGTCCTTTCCACTTCGAATGTCCCTTATTTCTTTCTCATGTCTGATTGGTCTAGCTAAAATTTCCACTACTATGTTGAATAACAGTGATAAAAGTGGGCATCCTTGTTATGTTCCAGATCTTAGAGGACAGGCTTCAGATTTTTCTCATTCAGTATGATACTAGCTATGGGTCTGTTGTATGTGGCTTTTATTACGTTGAAGTATGTTCTTTCTATATTATGGTTTTTTAGCGTTTTTCTTCTTTATTATTATTATTATTTTTTTTTTGTCATGAAGGAATACTGAATTTTCTGCAACAGTTGAAAACATCATATGGATTTTGTTCTTCATTCTGCTGATATGCTCTATCACACTGATTTATGTATGTTGAACTATTCTTGCATGTCTGGGATAAATCCCACTTGTTCATGATGAAGGATTTTTTTAATGTGCTGCTGATTTTGGTTTGCATGTATTTTGTTGAGGATTTTGCATCAATATTCAACAGTGATATTTATTGGCCTGTAGTTTTCTTTTTGCAATGTATCTTTGTCTGGATTTGGTTTCAGGATAACACTGGCCTCATAGAATAAGGTTGGAGCTATTCCCTCCTCTATTTTTCAGAATAGTTTGAGTACGATTGGTATTAGTTCTTTAAATGTTTGGTAGAATTTAGCAGTGAAGCCATTGAGGCCCAGGCTTTTCTTTGCTGGGAGACTTTTTATTATGCCTTCAATCTTGTTCCTTGTTACTTGTTGTTCAGGTTTTGGATTTCTTCATGGTTCAATCTTGGTAGGTCACATGTGTCTAGGAATTTATCCACTTCTTCTAGGTTTTCCAATTTATTGGTATTTAGTTGCTCATAGTAGCCACTAATAATCCTTTGAATTTCTCTAATATTAGTTGTAATGTCTTCTTTTTCATCTCTGATTTTATTTATTTGGATCTTCACTCTTAGTAAGCCTGACTAAAATTTTAATTTTGTTTATAATTTCAAAGAAACAACCTTTTCCTTTTATTTCGTTAATCTTTTGTTTTGTTTTCTTCATTTCAATTTTACTTGTTTCTGTTCTAATCTTTATTATTTCTTTTCTTCTACTATCTTTGGATTTGGTTTGCTCTTGTTTTTCTAGTTCTTTACAATGCACTGTTTATTTGAAGTTTTTTTCTTTTTTGATGTAGGTGCTTATAACTGTAAACTTTCCTCTTAGTACTGCTTTTGCTGTATCCCATAGGTTTTGGTATGCTGTGTTTCCATTTATCATTTGTTTCAAGAAAATTTTCAATTTCCTTCTTAATTTCTTCATTGACTGGACAGTCAGGAGCATATGGTTTAATTTCCATGTATGTGTATGGTTTCCAAAATTATTCTTGTTATTGACTTTTAGTTTTATTCCATTGTTGTCAGAGAAGATGCTTGATATTATTTCAATTTTATTGAATATTATAAGATTTGTTTTGTGACCTAACATATGATCTGTTATTGGGAATAATCCATGTGATGAGGAAAAGAATGTATTCTGCAGTCATTGGATAAAATGTTCTGTAAATATTAGGTCCATTTTGTCTATAGTGCAGATTAAGACTGATGTTTCTTTTTTGATATTCTGTCTGGAAGATCTTTCCAATTCTGAAAGTGGTGTGTTGAAGTCTCCAGCTATTACTGTATAGGGATCTATCTCTATCTTTAGCTCCAGTAATATTTGCTTCATATATTTGGTGCTCCAGTGTTGGGCACATATATATTTACAATTGTTATATCTTCTTGCTAAATTGACCCCTTTGTCATTATATAATGACCTTTTTTGTCTCCTCTTATGGTTTTTATCTTCAAATTTATGTTTTCTGATATAAGTACAGCTACTTCTGCTTTGTCTTGGTTTCCTTTGGCATGTAATATCTTTCTTCATCTCTGTATTTTCAGTCTACATGTGTCTTTATAAGTGAAGTGTTTTTCTTGTTGGAAACAGATCATTAGGTCTTATTTTTTGGAATCATTCAACTACTATATGTCATTTGATTGGAGAGTTTATTTCATTTACATTCAGTGTTATTATTGCCATTTTGTTGTTTCCTGGTTGTTTTGAGGTGTTCTCTTTCTTCTTTCCTTTTTTCTTGTCTTTCTTTTTATTGAAGGTGATTTTCTCTGGTGGTATGATTTAATTTCTTGTTTTTTGTTCTTTGTATATTTGTCATATAATTTTTGATTTGAAGTTATAATGAGGTTTTCACATACAATGTTTTAACTCATTATTTCAGCTGATAACAGCTTAACACTGTTTGGATAAGCGAACAAGCAAATAGAAAGCTAATAGAAACTTTACAACTGAACTTCTTCCTCCTGCTTTTTAACTTTTTATAGTTTCTATTTATATCTCATTTTACTCTCCACGTCTTGAAAAGCTGTGGTTATTATTCTGTATTGGTTCATCTTTTAGTCTTTCTAAGATAAGAGTAGTTTACTCACCACAGTTACAGTGTTATAATATTCTGTGTTTTTCTGTGTACTTACTATTACCAGGGAGTTTTGAACCTACAGATTATTTCTTATTGCTCATTAACCTTTTTTTTTTCTTTCTGACTGAAGTATTCCCTTTAGCATTTCTTGTAGGACAGGTCTGGTGTTTATGAAATCCCTCAGCTCTTGTTTGTCTGTGAAAGTCTTTATTTCTCCTTCATGTTTGAAGGATTATTTTCATCAGATATGCTCTTCATTAGTAAAAGGTTTTTTTCCTTTAGCACAATAAATATGTTATGCCACTCTTTCCTGACTTACAAAGTTTCCACTGAAAAGTCTGTTGCCAGACGTATTAGATAGGTCTGGACTAAATGCTCCCTCTGTGGGTAGGCATTAGCGGAATTCAGCCTGGTTTTGCTTGTGATAGGACAGCACTGAGTTCAGTGCAGAATCTCACAATTATTACACTCTCCCTCTCTTAAGCACAGAGATTCTCTGTCAGCACCATGTGGCCATTGCCTGTGGATGGGAGAAGGGTACTGTAGGCAATTCAGGACTATCTTTCCTATCCTCTTCAGTGCCTTTTTTACTGATATAAAGTTAAAACCAAGTAGTGTGAGTGCTCACTGATTTTTGGTTTTTATGAAGGTGCTTTTGTTTTGTGTAGATTGTTGTTAAATTCAGTGATCCTCCAAGGGAGGGGGGTTGTCAATCAGTGGAGTCTTTTGTTTGGACATCTTGATTTTCCTCTTCTAAGATAGAATACATCAACTACCAAGGGCCCCCAAATTCTAGTAAGAACTGTTATTTCTGTTAATTATAAACAACTCAAATGAGCCAACATTTGTTGAAAGATTATTTTTGTCAAAATTTTGTGTTAGGGACATAATGATGACATAAGAAAGAATACAAACACATAAGGTAACAACTGCTGCCTTGTGTGTTTGTTTTTTGGTCTTTATTGTCCTAAACTATGGTCTAAGTCCAACCTATTAATAAGTCCCAATAAGCTGTCAATTTGGAGAACAATGCTACCATCTCTTTCTGATATCCATGGCTGTCACCATTAGTCACAAAGTCATTATGTCCCAGACTATGCCACTTCTTTATCCTGATCCCCTGGCTTTCTGGATATACTGGTCATTTCAGTACTTTTGAGTATGACAATGTTGTTCAGCTACTTTTAGATGGCCTACGTATTACAAGTAAAGGGCTGGCTGGAGGGCAGAGAACTTTACTGCATGGTTTAATTTAATTTTTTGGCAGGGTGTGTATATCCACTGTTGTTCTCATGTTCCACTATTTTCTCCTCAACTTGACATTTTTAGAAAAGAAAACTATTTAAACTAGGTATAACATACGTAAACATAGGTACATAAAGACTGTCACATAGATGAAGTTTCATACGGTGAACAAGACCATGTAACAATCACTCAAATCAGAAAATAGAACATATCTAGTACTGCAGAAGTCCCTCTCCATACTGTCTCCCATCCCTACATTCCACCTTAATTCCTCCACTTTGCTCACAATGTAATTCCAATCCTGACTTCTACAACTATAGTCAAGTTTTCACTGTGTTTGAACTTTCTATTAATATAAATGAGATCCGATATTGTATACTCTGTTGTGTCTGGAATATCTTGCTCAAGTTTATGTTTGTAAGATTCATCCACATTTTGTGTATAGCTATCATTTGTTCAGTCTCCTTTCTATATGTACACTATGTAGTCATAGGAATATATTATAATTTTGTGTTTTAAATTTTTTTGCTATTATGAACAATGCTATAGTGTACATTCTTGTCTATCATTTTTGATGAACTTATGCAGTCTTCTATATTCACAATTAGAATTATTGAGTGACAAGCCTATGTATTTTGAGCTTTAGTGCTCACTGCAAAACAGAGGACCATCATTACACTCATTTACACTCCCAACAGTATGTTTGAGAATTCCAATTACTGCAAGTCCTCTTCAAATTAAATATTGTCAATCTTTAACTTCAGCAATTCTGATGGGGTGTGGTGATATCTCATTGCAAATATAATGTGCATTTTTCCAATTATTAATAATACTGGACATATTTTTTAGATTTAGATTACTTGGAAATATGTTGCTTAATTTTTAATTTCTAGTTCTCTTTTTGTTACTGATTTCTAACTTAATTCCTCTGACGTCAAAGAACACAATTTAAATCATATAAAATCTGTTGAGATTTTCTTTATGGCCCAGCATATGGTAAATGTTCCATGTCCATTAGGAAGTATGTGTTTTCTCTAGATGTTAGCTGAGTATTCTATACAGCTTTATGGTCCACGTATTCAATGATGTCCAAATTTTTTACAGCCTTACTGACTGTTTCCTGTGTCAGTCAGTTATACTTTCAGTTAATGAGAGAAATGTGGGAAAAATCTTCTGGTATAATTATACTTTATCTATTTGATAGATATTTTTTCTCTCTTAAAGATTTTCAAGAATACATTGTTATTTATTACAGTCAACATGTTGCACAGTACATCTCTTGAACTTATTCCTTCTATCAAATTGAAATTTTCTAGCCTCCAACCAATAAGCATGTATCTTTTTACTTGTTTTATATATTTTAAGAGTAATTTAATATCCTGAATTAATTGATGTTTGTGATTGTAAAATACTAATCTTCATCTTCAGAAATCTTTTTAGCTTAAAGTTCACTTTGTTGAATATTAGTGTAGCTACAAGCCCTATGTTGTTTAATTTTTTACATGGTGTATTTTTTCCAGTTTCTCACTTTTATGTGTATGAATATTTTTGTCTATTTCCTTTCTAAACAAGGTGTACACTTTTTCAGTGTGATAATGCTTTATTTTAATTGGATATTTTAAGTCATTCATGTAATGCAAATACTGATAAACTTGTTTTAAATATGTATCTTAGTACACTATTTCTGGAGTTTCTGCTTTGTTTTTATTTCTTTTCCATTCTTTCTAGCCTCATTTTATTTGATAATTTTATTATTCTCAATATTCTCTGTTTGCCACTTATGAACTTTTGATGTTTTTTGTATGTTTACCCTGGAATTACAATATGTGTCACTGACATATAAATGTTTCTTGTTAATTTTCTTAATTGGTACATTTGCCTCTTTTCTGACAATAAGAGATCTTGGAACATTATAATCCATTTATTTTCTTTAACTTATTACTTATGTTGGGCTTACTTATTTTGATTATATTACGATTATTGCTTGATAAAGCCAATATTTATTCATATTTATGATTACAATTAACATTCTCATTATACCACATTCCTTTCTCAAAGAATATTCAAAATATAACATTTAGTTATATTTTGAGGGTAATTTTTTCTGCTTTTAGAAATAACCCTGGATATCTATTTTCTATTGGCTTTTTAAAACTTAATTAGGGATAATTTTCAGGTTATATTGTTGAGAAGTCAAATCTTTTATGAAGGCAATTTTCCTTTCACTACTTTTTCCATGTCCTTTGTCAATGTATTTTCAGTAGTTGTGGTAAGATCTGCTTAAGTGTGGTTTTCTTTGCATTTACTCTGCTTGGGGCTTGAAGGTTTCCTTGCCGGTGTGGTTTGATGTCTTTCATCAATTTTGGAAATTTTCCAGCCATGTATTTTTTTAAGAATTGTTTTTTGCTCAGATGTCTCCTCTTAGTTTGAGACACCAATCATACACACATGGGATCTTACTTTTTTCTCTGATTGTTTTCTGTTTTTCCTATTCGTTTTATTGCTATGCTAAATTCAGAGTTTTCTTCGATATATTTTGCAGTACATCAACTTTCCCTTCAGCTAATTTAAAACTGTCCTTGAATCCATCTTCTGAGTTTTTTTTTTCAATTTTATTTCTTGAATGTATGTTTGGTTTTCTTTCAAATATGCTAAGGTCTTCTCAAAAAATAATCTCCAGTTCTCTAATACAATTATCAGTCTTGCTTATTTCTTTAAATATTTTAAGAATACATTTTCCAGGCCGGGCGCGGTGGCTCAAGCCTGTAATCCCAGCACTTTGGGAGGCCGAGGCGGGTGGATCACGAGGTCAGCGGATCGAGACTATCCTGGCTAACATGGTGAAACCCCGTCTCTACTAAAAATACAAAAAACTAGCCGGGCGAGGTGGCGGGCGCCTGTAGTCTCAGCTACTTGGGAGGCTGAGGTGGGAGAATGGCGTGAACCCGGGAGGCGGAGCTTGCAGTGAGCCGAGATCACGCCACTGCACTCCAGCCTGGGAGCACAGCGAGACTCCATCTCAAAAAAAAAGAAGAAAAAAAAAAAAAAAAAAAAAAAGAATACATTTTCCAGTTTTTGACTGACTCCAATCTTAAAATCCTGTTGGCCTGTGTTTATTATTTGTTTGTTTTTCTAGTTAGTGTTCATGGTGACTGGTCTCCTACTATGCATAGTATTCTTTTTTTCTACAGTTTTTGTAATGTGAAGTTTTCAAGGCTTGGTGTGGTGGCTCATGCCTGTAATGCCAGCACTTTGGGAGGCCGAGGTGGACAGATTACTTGAGGTCAGGTGTTGGAGACCAGCGGTGAAACCCTGTCTTTACCAAAAAAATAATAAAAATTAGCTGGTTGTTGTGGTGAATGCCTATGGTACCAGCTACTTGGGAGGCTGAGGTGGGAGAATTGCTTGAATCTGGGAGGTGGAGGTTGCAGTGAGCCAAGATTGCGACACCACACTCCAGCCTGGGCAACAGAGTGAGACCCTGTCTCAAAAAGTAAATAAATAAAAAAATAAAAATAAATAAAGTTTTCAGCACAGGGCATGTTAAAAGTTTGTTACAGTAAATACGCATATACACACTACCTATATTTCACTATTAACATTTTAATATGCTTACTTGATTACTATCACATATCTACCATTTCATACATTCCTCTTATGTCCATAGCTTATTTACTATCAATTATAAAGTTGAAAATATCAACATTCTACTCATTATATTTTTGATATACATAAAGTTAACTATAGTTTGATATTTATTTATAGATTTTATATTCTTTTTGATAAGACTCTAACATAATAAAATAGATTTGAGTTTTTTTTTTAAAGTGTCCCACATAACTCAAGCCCATATCAGGATATGTAACACTATCATCTCCCCAAAGAATGCCTTCATGGCCCTTCCAAATCAATTTCTGACCCCATTTTAAAGCTAAAATCATATTTTGTTTTTATTCATAATACATTTGTTATGGTTTTTTGGAACTATGTAAAAATATAGCCATATCATATGTGCATTTTGTGTTAGAAGGCTTGTATCACTCAGTTTAACGTTTTTGAGTTTCATCCATGTTTTTACATGTATCCATAGTGTATTCCTTTTTATTACTGAGTAGTATTCCATTGCATAGGTGTATATTAGTTAATCTGCTCTCCTATTGACAGATACCTTTATATAATTAAGGTTTTGGAAATTATGAAAAAAATTGCTGTGAACATTTGTCTCAAGTTTTGCTGTAGACATGTTTTCATTTTTCTTGGGTAAATTCCTAGACTTGGAATCATGTGCTTTGGTTTATAAGAAATTACCAAGCGTTTTTCAGAAGAGTTTATACCATTTTGCATTCCCAAAAATGTTATATGAAAATCCTAGTTGCTTCATATCATCACCAACAGTTGGTGTCTACAATCTTTATTTTTATTCATTCCCGTGGGTATACTGTGGTATTCAACTGCAGTTTTAATTTGCATTTGCTTGATAACTAACGATGTTAATCACTCTTTCATGTTTTTATTTACAGTATATATGCCATTTTAAAAAATTGTGTGGGTTGTCTTTATTGAGTCATATATTTTATATTCTTCTTGCCAGTCCTCAGTCATACCCTAATATTTATGTTTTGAAAAGTATTTTCTTCAAAAATTGTTGTAGAAATAATTTAATGCCAATGATGATATTACCTTATTACAGACACAATTTCTATTTGTTCTCTATTAATACTTCGGGCTGTTACAATCTGAAAACAATTTAATGTCATTCTATAGAACAAGATGATTCTAAACTGGGCTGCAGTGCCTGCTAGAAATGATCTTTTGTCATTGATGTTGCAGTAGAGGGTTTCAACCTAAACCGAAAGGGTTGCACCACTAAACCCTCTCTAATATTGGACTTCAGCTCTCAGATTTGTGTTACCTACCCTAATCTCTTTCTTTCTTATTCTCCGGGTTGTACTCAGCTTATTACGGTATTGTCTTCATCTCTATACTCCCTCTCTAGACTCTGTTTTGTGATATTGAAATTAGAAATCTGCAAAACACATCTCTGCTCTGCTTCCTGGCTCAATAATTGGCTCTTCCCAAAAGATGCTCCAAAGAAAGACTACAAGCCTGGATGAAGAAGAGGGACTTGCTTGTTGCTGTTTTTGTGGCATCCTATGAGCTCTTTATCTGCTTGTAGCTTTGAGTCACTACAGCAATGTTTCTTCACCCAAGCAGGAAAAATTTCTTCTTACACCAGCAGTTACATCTGGTTTGCCATTTCTCCAACCCTTGCATAATCATTTTCATTTTGTCTCACTCCTAGAGAGACCAACACTAAATAACTTGGTGCCCTATTTTTAGAAGTCAGGATTCCAGGCTTATAAGATTCCAAGATTGGAGACACCAACATTAGCTGTGCAGGACCTCCTTATCAAAGGTTTTCGTCTTGGCTTCTTAGGGTCCTTTCCTATAAACTTTAATAACTTAAATATAATTTCTCTATCCTTTCAACTCCATGGGTGTTAACTATTCTTTGTAATTGCTGTAATTATGATACTTTAGAGATCTCATTTTAGGTTTTCAGAAACCAGTTAACGATTATTTACATTAAGTTTTCTCTTTTCAAATAACTGGTATGGCTTCTGTTTGCTGAATGGGCCTAATATAGAAATTGGTATCAGGAGTTGCCCCGACAAAGAGACTCCAATATGAAGTTGTAGGATGTGGTTGTTCATGTGATTGGGCTTGAAAGTGGGTTGAGCTCCTTTCCAAGGGGAAATTGGCTGTTATTTATTCATGGAAGTATTAAACAAACCGCTTCTTGTAGTGGATTGTGCTGAAGTGCCAACTGATGCAGGAGTTTCCGGGAAGTGAGTGGCTCCTATCCCTGAATGTGTTATTCTGTACCGATGAATGTGAAGATTGTTGTGTGTAATGAGTTCTCTGAGTTCTCTAGAATATTTACAAATATAAAATAAAAAGCTTCGGCGTTTAATCTGTGTATTTGTATTGTATATATTAACTATATTCTTTTCCTTCTTCCCTTTTTTATTTAATTCAAGTTAAATTGAAAGCATTGCAATTTGTTCTTTATGTGATAGGATATTTAGATGGGGTCAGGACTGAATTGGGGCAGTAATTAACACAGCTCATTATAATTTATTTTTCTAGCTCGTATACTCTAATGTTCCTGTATCAATTGTTTATTGCTACATGACCAAGATGTAATAGCTTCAAATAACAATTTATTAGCTCATGAACTTGCGTTTTGGCAATTTCTGGTGGTTAATGCTAGGTGTCAGTTAGGTCTCTCTCTCTCCCTCTCTCTCTCTCTCTCTTTCTCACTCTCTCTCTCATATATACATGATCTCTCATGCCCTGGTTTTCTACATGGTGGTAGCAGCATTTCAAGAAGGTAAATGAAGAAGCTGTGAGATATCTTGACGCCTAGGTTCAGAAGTTACACAGTATCACTTCCTCTACATTCAGTTGGCCAAGGCTAGTCACAAGGATAATCCAGATTCAAGAGGTGAAATAGATTCTGCTTTTCATGGGTATGGTAAAAACTCATATTGAAAATGAGTGTGCATACATAGCTGGAAATAATTTATATGGCCATATTTGCAAATAAACTACCACAGTCTCATTCTAAGAAATGATTAACATCAGATTACTCATTTTTTTCACTATTTGCTATTTCTCCATCTCCTCACTTCCTTTCTTGTACTTAGATTATAGATTTGTTACTAAAAGCATGCCCTTTGATCCATGTTCAAATGCTTTGTGAATCTCTCCCTCAGGCATACATTCCTAGGAAATCCAAACCCACATTTAACAAGCTCTTTACCTATAGTATGCCTGTATCCAGGAATATTAGTAAAAATATTTCACTACTATTTAATATGATATGACTATTTAGAAAGGATTCCTCTCTATAGAGTTTAAATATTATCCTTGACTTCATTTGAGTAAAGTTGCAAAACACACACATACACGCACACACACACACACACACACACCCCTATGCTTTCTCATCTCATTTTCATTCATGACAGCAAATCCCATGCTGTCTATAAGTGTACTTAGTAATTCTACCATCATTTATTCTTAAACACTTGAGTTGACTGTTTTGTAGTTGTTTCTTTAACCTTCTGCATCAACCCTTTCAATTTTCCCATTGTCAGCAGATAACTTCACTTTTTTTTTAATTTCAATGATAAAATAGCAGTAATCAGAAGAGACATATCTTATCTCTTCCAACTCCAGTTAAACTTTCCATTCCTCTTGTTATAATGAATAAATTCTTTCTGCTTCTATCTCTAGCCACTCTTGTACTAGATTAAATTTCTTCTTGTCTCATCAAAGATTTTCCTTATCATTTTTTCACCTCTTCCTGTCCTACTAAATTATTTCATCAAAACACAAACATGCTTCAATATATCTTATTACTAAAAAAAAAAAAAAAAAAAAAAAAAAAAAAAAAACCCACAACACTTTCCTGAACCCATTTGTCTAAATTCTCTCCAGCTCTTGCCCATTTATCTAATCCTCTTTTTAGCAAAACTCCTTAAGAGAATTTTATACACTTCCTATTTACTTATTTTCCATCACTTTCTCCTAAGTTCAGTGAATTGGATTTTCTTCTCCACTACTCTAATAAAATTCCTCCAATATAATTGCAAATTCAACCTGTGTTTCTTCTTACATGACTTAACAGAGGCAGTTCAATTCACTACTTCTTGAAACATGTTTTTGTTGTTATTTTGTTGTCATGTTGTATTGTGTTTTTGCTTGGCTTTTATATCATACTCTGGTTTTCTTCTGGCTGCAACTTCTTATCTTTTGCTAGACCTTCTTACTAGTTTGGTCACTAAAGGTTGGAGTGCTCCTGTGCTCAGTTCTTGGGTTTTTTTCTCTTCTCTAACTGTATATACTTACTAGTGATCTCATCTGACTTTGAGGCTATAAATACCATCGAATGTCATCATCATTGACTCCAAAGAACACACATTTAGCTCCAATTTTCCACCCTTAGCTGCAGACTCATCCAGCAAATACCTAGTAGGCATAATTTACTCTAGCACCAGTCTTCCTAATCTGGTAAACAGCACTATTCTTCTAGCAGCTCAGGTCAAATTTAGAAGTGATTCTTAATCGCCCTTTCCTTCATCACCCATATATATTACCAAGTCCTGGCAACTACTTTCAAATGATTTCTGACATGTCCATCATCCTTCATCTGTAAGAACTTCCAGGTTCTACATGTATCCCTAGAACTTACTCTTCATATCTCCATATAGTAGCCAGACAAATCTCCAAAAATTCTACTTCAGATCTCATCACTCCTCGCTTTATAAGTCTCCAGTATTTCTCCATTACATTTACAATAAAATCCAAGCTCCTTAACAAGAGCCACAGGAGCCAAAATGAAATCACCCAGCCTACTCTTTGGACCAACTCCCATCAGTCTTTTCTATTCTCATAGTTCTTGAGGTACTGTGGAATTCATATTGTTCCCTAAAAAATCCAAACTAATTCCAACCAAAGGTGCTTATACCTGCGGTTCCACCTGCCTTTCTACTTCTTTATATTTTTCATGTCTCTTCTAAAATATCACTCTACAAAGAAAACTTCCCTGAACGGCCAATATAAATCG
The DNA here is from genome assembly GCF_003255815.1 of Theropithecus gelada. Taxonomy (NCBI): domain Eukaryota; kingdom Metazoa; phylum Chordata; class Mammalia; order Primates; family Cercopithecidae; genus Theropithecus; species Theropithecus gelada. Next base: position 99,272,570 of record NC_037670.1, read on the forward strand.
TATAGAATTGTTCCTACTTTCCATATATTTTCCACAGGGTCCATATTATTGTTATTTAGCTGTTCATTTTCTTGTTTATATTCCATATCTTTCTTAAAATATTTTTCCTCTAAGATTAGTATTCTGTATTTTTTGCTGTGGTACCTATACATTAAATGCTAGCACACAGTAAATGCTAAATTAATATTTTAAATGAATGAAATAAATAAATATCACAGCTTGGAATTACAATTGAAATGTTAAGGAATTTTTAAATAAGCCCCAGTTAACTTTAAGTTAGAGTCGCAATATAAACTGTTTTCAATTCTCTTTCCCCCTTCTATTTCTGTGTCGTAAAGCTACATGGTCCAGCTTATTTTCCGCAGTACTTTACTGTCAAAACATTATTATTTAGATAGGCATCAGAGTATGCTTACAAATTGACATTTGTAGCATATAAAAGGAATTTTACAAATTCAATATAAAGCTAATTTTTTTGCAAAAGAGATACTTGCATAAAAAGTGGGAGTAAAGATTAACAATATCCACCCAAATCCATATTACCACAATTTTTAAATAAAATTATTAATTACTTAAAAAATGAAACATTAATTTAACTTAGAACCAAATGTATAACACTTTAACTTAAAGGTTGACTTATTTATTTAACATATTAACGTAGGGTCCATTACATGCTATATATATTTGTTGTTACTAGACGAACACTCTACAAAACATATTTAATCCCAATTTTATGGAGTTCCACAGTTAGTTATGAGGAGGCAGACAAACATCAATAAAAACTGATAATTTCAGACATTAAACAGTGCTATGAAAATAAAAGGGCATCATGTATTAAGATTTTAATTGAGAACATCGGGAAACCTTTAACTTATATTACTGAAAGACCTTAGTCCTAAGTTCAACTTTTTTGCATTGACATTTTCATATTTTTTTACACATTATGGGAAATTCAAGAACAATCACTTAGATCTGTGATGTGCTGGCTGTAGCTAGTACTACCTCCTAAGACCCAGGTATACGTATCTCCTTCCAATTATAAGGATTTGGTAACTTGAAATTACCTATGGTACAAGTATGTACACCATAGAAACTGGAAAATGGCGTAAATAATATAAGTCATTAGCCTAAGTAGATGTGGGCACATTGTCAATTATTTTTGCAGATAGATAGATATCTAAGTGTTTTGCTTCTCATTCAGTTTATAGATATTTTCAAGGAAGTTTAATGATTGAGAAGCTGGATTATAATTATTTCACTAAAACCCTGTTCTACTATCCATAGAATAAGAATGCTATTTCATTGACCTGTCATTTCTAACTTTTTGAAGAAACTATAATTATTGCTAAATTAGTGGTAGCTTTTTCTTAAGTACGTTTGACTGTGGTTATTTTGCAGGTAGGGTTGTCTTTATTGATTTGTCTAGGTTCAACCTGTACAAACTTTTTTGAAAAAAATGGAACTATCAAAACTTCTGTTCAGAGAGTATACCCTGAAAACAAATCTTCAGGCCTCAAAGAAAAATAATATAAAGAATAAGTAGCCTGTGAATCACACAGGAATTTTTTTTTTTTTTTTTTTTTTTTTTTTGAGACAGGGTCTTGCTCTGTTGCCCAGACTGGAGTGTAGTGGTGTGACTTTGGCTCACTGCAGCCTCTGCCTCCCAGGCTCAAGCAGTTCTCCTGCCTCAGCCTCCTGAATAGCTGGGATTACAGGTGTACCCCACTATGCCTAGCTAATTTTTGTATTTTTAGTAGAGATGGGGTCTCACCGTGCTGGCCAGGCTGGTCTCAAACTCCTGACCTCAAGTGATCTGCCTGCTTCGGTCTCCCAAAGTACTTGAAATTTTTTGAATTGATTAATCACAAAAGATATGATAACATCCATGGCAAGCAAGAAAACTGCTTCTGGATGGAAAGAACATCTTTCTAGAACTGTTAGCTTCACTTATCTGAGAATATTACTTTGACTTTTATGGAGCCATTCAACAACAGGCTTGCTGATTTTGAATAGTTCCTTCCAATAACAGAAAGCATTTGCCTGATGCAAATGCTTCAGGCATCAGAAACAGAGTTAAGACATGTTAAGACTACACATTTCTGGAAAAGAGAGAAAAAGTAGCTAGGCCAGGGGAGACATTAATAGCTGCAGAACAAACTTGAACATCAAAGCACATCAAATAAAAAGACAAGAACTCTATTGAGTTCGTGCAGAAGCCGACAGTCTTCTATGAGTTGTGGGAACCTTCATAGAAGGCCACACTGATATAGAAAAAAGCTGCCAATTAGGGTGGAATATTTTCACTTTTCCCTTTACTTTAAATATACTATTTTTCTTTCGATTTAAACATGCATAAGTCATGTTAACCATAGTGTTAATTACAGTGTTTCTTTGAAATAGCAAATGTGCGGAACAGTTCTATGCAGATATCATTGCCTTTGTATTTTACATCTGAAAGTGCAAAAACTACACCTGGAGAACTCTCATACTAAGCTATTTTTCTCCTCCTCCTTCATTATGCCAAGAATCCATAACATGCAAAGGATTATTTGAAATAATTCTATCTGTATGTATGTGTGTATGCTTGCACATGTGTATTTATATATACATATGTGAATATAATGTATACATATGTCTATATTTTAATAGTTATGAAATTCTAATATACCAATAAGTTACAAATTCATTTACTATAATTTCTTCTACAAACAGCTGTTACTAAATTGTCACATCTATAATAAATGATATTTTAAAAACAAAGAAAATGTATTATTCCTCTTTCTTTAATGTGTCTTAACCATTCAACTCTTATTTTAGTGACACAGCAATGCAATTATAATTTTATTCTTTGTATTTAAATTTCAAGCATACTAAGGTCATTATTATTATTATTATAGTATCATGAGGTATTTAGGAATATTTTTAAAATGGCTGTTTATTTTGGTTGGCTAGCATATCTGGAGAAATATTTTGATTTTATAAATTTAGAAAGTGCGCATGTTGTAGTAAGTAGGGTTAAACTTTAAAGATATTGTGTAAAATAAGAAACACTTATTGAGAGAATTATTTTTGTTTGTGATAAAGGATTTGACAAGAAATATCTTCTCACCCATTACAAATTTCATGGCTGAGATGCCTATAACGAAAGACATATTAACAAGAGAAAAGCATATGGATTTATTTAGCATAAGTTTTATATAACACGGGAGGCTTTAAAAATGAAAACACCAAAGAAACAGGGAAACCTGTATTTTTATAGATATTTGTGCAACATGATTGGAGGACAATGGTGTGATATAATGGTAATAAATTGCAGGGGCACTTAGGAAGTCTTGTTTGTTGAGATTGTCTTCTCTGTGTCCCAGTGTCTTCAGAGATAAGAGTATTCTTTTCCTCTGAGTATAGAGAGGGCCCCTCTGGGATGAACTATTTCAGAAAAAGCTCAGTCAGTTTTTATTGCCTGCTTCAGGAAAGAAAAGTGGTTGATTGAGAGTGGTGGCTCATGCCTATAATCCCAGCACTTTGGGAGACTGAGGAGGGAGGATCGCTTGAGGTCAGGAGTTGAGACTAGCCTGAGCAATGTAGCAAGAACCCAGCTCAACCCAAAAAACTAGGTGAGTGTGATGGTATGTGTCTATACCTCAGCTACTTCGGAGGCTGAGGTGGGAGGATTGCTTGAGCCCAGTGAAGCATGATTGTGCTATGACACTACAGCCTGGGTGACAGAACCTTGTATCTAAGAAAAAACATAAAATGGATAAAAAGGAGAAAAGGATGGAAAAAATGTCAGGAAGACTATCCAGCTTCTGCAGTTTTCTGGACTTCCTTTGGCTTAAAATACTCAGTGTGCTAAGGTATCATATTTTGGGGTAGCATGTCCTTAAACCCCATCAGTGGACATTCCTTTTTGAGAAATGATTTCTATAACTATTCAAAAAGCTAACTAGTTTGATCTTCAACAACTACATGTAAAATATTATGAATAAAGCTTCAAAGCTATGTTTTCTCATCTTTATCTATTAGGTCACCCAAGGCACATATTTCCTCCTGTAACTCTGATGTTTATAATGAAGACAGCAGTTTCATAACCAACAAATACTAAAACAGAATCAGGAGAGTAAAATAATAAATGTCTCTATTTTTACCTTGCTTTTCTGAGCCAGTAAGAGAAGTCTTCATACTATAATATGGTTTCCCCTAAAGTCTATTTAGATTATGTTGCCAAACATATAGCACAGAAAACTGTTACTACCACGTTTATAACTATTTTTAAAATAATTGATCAAGTTAGAATGTCTTTTATGGATTACTACATTTAACATACGACCTAAATAGTGGTTCTATCAAACTAGGACATACTTTTCCTGACTCCTCACAAATGGCAAAAGATATTAAACTTTTGAAAATAAGCTTTTCACATGTTTCATAATAGCAAATCCCAGCCCATATATATATAAAAAAGAACGGAGAGAGAGAAGAAAAAGAAAACAATTCCACAAAATTCACAAAACAGTTTGTCTTAAATACTTATTATATTGAAAGAATTGTATTTGCCTAGTATTATGGCTATCTGCAATTCAAGGAATAGAGAGATGAAAGAAATTATCTATTTTCTTAAATACTTACAGAAGAATATTGTACTTTGTCTACTCCACCCCCAAATGCGTGTTGACTCTTCACAGCATTTTTTTGACACTTGATCTTCCTCACAAAGGAACTGTTTTGGCCTAAGGCCAAAAAATGTCTTCACTGCCTTCAGCACTAGGTAGTTTCTCTTTTGTTTCATTTCTGCTTTTATTTCATTTGTATACATTTACAAAGTATAATAAAGCTAACGCCATATATTAACCTTCATTAACATATTTCCATCAGAAAACTCATACCATGTAATGACAACATTGTATTCTGTCAATTTTAAAAGTTCAGAACTGTAAGAAATTGCCATAGCCCTGCATTAATGTGGGAAATCCTCTTGAGTGCACTTAGCTATTAAACCAAAATTTCAGCTCTATGCATTGAATTAAATGATAAGAGTGATAAATCAATTACCACAGAAGAGCTTTTAGTAGATCACATGACTATGCCGTTTTGAATGAGAAGACAAATCACTGACTTTATAAAGCACTGATCAAACCTGAGATACTTGCAGGGTGAAAAAATGAGAAAGCAAATGTAGGTAGAAATGGGTGGTACATGTAATCCCCTGTCAGATGAAGACCCAAAGTGGAAGATACAGCAGGTTGGTATTATATGCAATTTTACATGCTAAGGTTTAAATATGATTATTATGTGAAACACACAGCGCAGTGCTTGAACACAGTAGGTACAACAGCCCCAGTGAATGTGAATAGATGTGATTAGAGAGGAGATCGCATAAAAATCTGATAGAAAGCAAGAGAAAAGTCCAATTTGCCCCACTAGGCCTACTTCAGTGACTTAAATACCAACCATCAGATTAATTCATTGTTTTCAGGGGAACAAAGGTCAGAATTCAAATGTGCTACCTGGGCTTCAGAACTCTAAGAAATTGCCATAGCCCTATATTAATGCAAACGTTACGTTACCAAGATGACAGGCTTCACCAATGAAGATATCTGCAGAGTTAAAGATGGAGGAAACAATAGAGAAAGGTGCTTGTAAAGGAAACTTCAATAAGAAAAAGCACTCTGTGCATAAAGGCATTCTGTAAATCCATTGCCTTTATAAAGCCCAATGGCCCTTTGTGCTCTGACATGCTGCATCTTCCCATTTGCACATTTTGCTTTCCCTTAAGCTACACTTTCTTATTCCTCCACAAAAGTTATTCTCAAACAGCAACGGAACCTTAGTTTACATGCGAATTGTATGAAATACAAGTAGGAGAAAAGAAAGTGTAAGAGGGGAAATATTAGTAGAGAAAAGAAGGAAGGAGAGGTGGTAGAGACTGGAGGACAGGTTGACAACTGAACAAGTCAGAAAATGTGTTTGTAGAGCCTAACTCAGCAAAACTTTCTAAAACAATGATTTCCCCCTGTTTTCCTAAAGTCCTACACTGTGTGGCATGCAGCTAAGCACACACTACTTAACCATCAAAATCCTTTAATAATCTCTCCTTCCCCAGACTTGTTTTTCCCTCATCCTTATTTCTCCTGTCATTTTCTGGAAAATTCTTCTTATAATCCAGTACCCTTAGTGTTACTCATGCCACCCTATATGGCGTTAGTCAATGTAAGAAATCAAACTAACAAAAATTCTCCTTAAAAATAGGAGGAGGAGGCAAGGGAAGGAAGAAGAAAAGAAGCACAAAGAACTATATTAATTTTCATCTTTGTTCTATATTCCCATACCCAACATGATTACCTTCAAATTAATAATAATAATAATAACCACAGTGAAGAGAGTTTTCTAGCTTTTAGTGTGTTTGCATTATTCATTTGGTTGAGGTTCCTAAATTTCTTATTTAGTATGAAAATAGTTTAATGTTTTTGAAGGTGTGATTGTTCGATGGAGAGAAAGAAAATTTGTTATGATTCTATATTTAATTGAAATTATAGTAATCTGTAACAACACAAGAGCTTGGATAAAACAAAAATAATCTGGTTATGACTCATATTTTCCCAACAAAAACTAGTATTATAATTTAGTGCTACTATTAATTTTTAGAAACACAAAGGAGAACAATTAGCAACATTTTTAGTGTTTATTTACATGTATGTGTTTATGTATAATGTGTATGTATATATGTATACGTACATGTACATATATATACTTTTTAAAACTTATCTTTCTTGTCTAAATTCTCAAATAATTCAGTCTTCTATACACAGAAGGAACTCAAATGTTGGTCTACATAGCATTAGCAAATTTTACTTTCAATAGTCTACATCAAAAGGAACTTTTTATCTAAAAATTAAATCAATTTTTAGGAATGCAAGTTCTGCTTTTAATGTTAAATCCACCGTGTAATAAGTTCAGAAACTATTTAAAGTCATCTGTTTCAAAATTTAACTATCAGTCAAAACTTGTTTTGAACATCAACATTATTTTTAATATATTGCTAACACTACTTAGAATGCTTTGTACAGCACATTATGGATGTATCTCTCATAGTGCATCATCTACCGCACAAAATTGATCGATGAAAGTGGTCTCACTGCTTTAAATATCAATAAAAGTTGACTTTGGTTTAGACATTGTAGAACTGTGAACTTTGATGCAATTTTATTTTTTTAGTTCAATTAAACCATTTGCCTATATTCCCTCATGTGGTATTAACCACTGCTGCACATCATTCCAAGTGCATTTTCATATAGCTATTATTCTAGTTAATTTATCTTGTCTTCTAGACAAGAATTAAATATTTATCCACTTGATATTTCAGTTAACTTGCATTCTCAGAAAGGATATGTAAGGTTATAGCAATGCCTACCTGTTTCTCAGAAATCTCTCATAAACTCTTTCCAGTATTATGCAACGAGTCATAATATATAACCATGTTCTTTTGCCTATGTAATGTTGATAAAGTCTTGACAACTGAATACTTCTTCACAATAATTTTCTGATAATTTTATAACTTTGTAGTTTAATAATGTTGTTTATGTTTTATATAATTTATTATAGTCATCTGTTTGAATGTATTCTCATTCTTTGTTAGTCAAATTACTCAAATATTAACAAATTTCATGTAATTAAATGTACATTTACCCTTTAAGATGGAATTAATCATGCATGCATTGAAAAGACAGTTCTGCAGATATAAATAGTAATTATTATGTTTTATTAAAAATTTAAGATAAAACTAAAAAGATTGTTGTGATATTTATTGTCTTATGATTAGACAACAGAGTTAAATTCAACAAGTATAATGACAATTGAAATTCATGGACTATTACACTCATAGCCAAAGTCTAGATGCTTTTTGGTTGGAAAATTGCAGCTTCAATATGTGTTCTTGGTATTTGATGAATCCTTGTTTAAGGATCTAAGTCAAATTTACTTTGAAATTCAAAAAATATGAATATATATTGAGAATTGGCAGCATAGATATTCCGAAAGTTTCTCACAATAAGCTTCTTAATTAATGGTAAATTGCTATTTCCAAGGATAAAGATTCAGAATTGGTGGGACTGGGGAACAATGTTCAATACAGCAAGATGTTTACTATTCAGATTGTCCCACACTTAAGCTTCCATTGATAGTTGACTTCTAATGTAGAAATCTCCAATAAACCTTGATAAAAAAAAATTAATGAACTCTTTGACTAAAATTTAAGCAAGGTAAGCTCCTGAAATTGGGCATGAGTACTCACAACAGTATGCTAGTGTGTGTCTCCTAGTTATTAAAATCGTACAGGAAACATGTAGCATACCTTTTTGGAGGAAACAATTGCCACTTGACACAAAGCAATTTAAAGCATTATTTTAATATGAAAGCATTACTCTTTTATGGAACAGAATAAACTTTGCATAGATTTTAAGATAAAGCAAAGCCCACAGAAATCATAGTTGTTACTTGCCTCTGGTAGCAAGAATGTGTCAGTAGAAAAGTTTGAGGAGCAGTGGTCAAGATTAAGAATATCAAACAGCCAACAATGCTGCCCATAGAAAACAAAAGGTATATTGCTGAATAAGGTTTGATGCAAATTCATTAAGACAATGAACAGATTGAGAAGAAGCTGCTTTCAGCTGAATCTGTAGGGAAAGTAGGGAGTATTCTTTTGCGATTTTAGTGATCTAATGTATGACTTTTGCAGCCATATTATGAACATACAAGATCTTGTATACTGGAAGTCAGACAAAAGAGAAGAAAAATTTATGTCATATGCTATGCTAAAGAAATAGTTCAAACATACAAAAAACAACTAGCAGTCAGCGGCTAACAATTGAGGGACTGAAATTTAGGAGCTAAACAACACGAACTATTAATTTTATGATGGCCCTTCATTTCCTTTAAAGCTTATGTGGTCCACAGCAACACAGGTTTCACTTATAATAGCAAATAAACATTTAGCACTGTGGATGCAGTCACAAGCATTGAGATAATTTTGTTATAAATAAATTCGAATATGCACAGATATATCTTTCTTTTATCATATTATCACAAAGCATGTGTACATTTTATGTGAAAATCATCTTTTCATTAGAGAGTTAATTCTGCGAAACTGAATATCTTTTTTTCTCATTCAATTATTTTATTTATTTGACACTAATGTTAGGCACCTATCATGTGCCAGGCTCTGAGGACAAAAATAAATAAGTAAATAAAAAATAAACAGAAAAGACTAATCCTTGAATTCAACAACTTTATAGTAGGGATACAGTTAATTAGGCAGAGGGAAATCATACAATTATAATTGTCTTAAAAAGATATGCCAGTAACTGAGAAAAGTTAACAAGTGGTCTTAAATTTCTCATTCTCCTGGCTAGCAGCTGAGGACAGCAACACCTCTTGGTGAACAACAATAGCTCTTAGAAGAAAAAAGCAAGCAGACAGCAAGAAAGAAGATCTACACTTGATAATTAAGCATCCTTTGCTCCCTAGTGTTGGAAAATATGTATGAGGTTGTACCTCCGCTACAGCTATTGGGTATCTCAAATGTGAAAAAAAGACATCTTTTTGACTTTCGGAGAAACTATTCTTACATGCAGACAATGACAGGGAAACATGGAAGTACTTAGTCTGAAAAATGTATTCTGTGAAATACTCAGCAAGTTTGAAAATGTGTGTAGTATAAAAATGTCTATTATGAGTTATTTGACAGCTATCTTAACACTGATACAGAAAATTAGTTAAAATCCATAGCTTCCAATCTACTACAATTAAAATTCCAAACAGAAGTTAGAAGATTTGGATTTTAAACCCAAGTTTATTATCAAACTCCCTTCTAATATTTGGTAATTTTTTTAACCTTTTTGGTCTCAAGTCTTCTAATTTTCTGAATTCTAGATTATTATTAAGAAATAATGAGGCCTAGATTCCATAGCTAATATAAGAATGTTTCTGTAAAGATTTGATTACAAACCCAGTTTTGGAAAGATTTGGTCAATAGCAATAAAGAACCAATGTATCTGATAAAAACATTTTAACTATACCCAAATTCAGAACTTGCCCAAAAACAAGCCTGGAGCCAGGATGAAATCAGGAATTGATACTGTCCAAATTATAATACTTATGAAAATAACTTATCTTTACTAAAAGAAGTGGTTGTTAGACTTTAACGTGTATCAGAATCACATGGAGGCTGGTTTAAACAGAGATTGCTGGAGACCGTTGTCAGAAATTTTGATTCAGGCCGGTAGGGATGGAGACAGACTGGGAACTAACAAGTTCCCAGGGGTAATGATGTTAATGGTCCAGGATCCACACTTGAGAACCACTGAGTATTATTGGTAGATTCTCAACTTACTTTGTGCAATTAGAAACAAACAAACAAAAAAACTTAGAATACAATTATTATTTGATTTTCTCTCTATATATCTATTTGAATACAGGTACATGCCATATATACATATAGAAATACTATATATGTAAGTATACATATTTGTGTTTATAATTTTATATTGTACTTATTTGTTTCAATTTTAACCACTCAGGGACCAATTCCTCTGAGGTTAAAAAATATACCTTCAGTTAATGTTTGTTGTTAATTAAAATAATTCATGAATGTAAGGGTCATAAGAGATACTTGCTTTCAATGACATGGAACTGCCATGAGATGCCATTCAGTGAGCCAAGAAAACACCAATTCTTATTTCTCATACTGAGAGTTTAAATATAACTTGACTACCTGAAAATATCAATCAGATGGGAGACGAGAAAATTTAAATGCTAGTATTTATGTTTCTGACCTTGGGAATTTCATTTTTTCATAAATCCAATCACCTCTATGCCGATCTAAAAGGCGTGACTTTTAAAGTAACATTGAAATAAACCATTTGTCAAAATGGATCATCTATTATTGATCATTCTGTTAATGACTTTAGAACCTTCAAAGTTTTGTATATAGAGTTTTTATAGAATGAGACACTCATGTATTGGCTTATTGACATAACAAAATGTTTAATATAATTACAAATTTAGAGTAAGTGCCCAAATTTAGTCATTTTTAAAATTTTTCCTGAGCACTGGCTTAAAAAATCTTATGCTTTAAATTTGTTTGCATGTTTGTGCATGTATTTCATATATGAAGTATATATCCATGCATTTACATAATTATACAAACAAATGAAAACAAAAAATAAAAAACATATTTGAAAATCTTTCTAAGAAGTCCATTTAGATTGTAATATAAAACAATGTGTCAGAAGTATCTCCTACCTTTCTAATTTTCTTATGTTTGTACCTTGTCTTATTTTTCATATCAGTAGCTGTGATTTATCCATTTAAAATTTTTATGATATTTCTTTTTTTGTCATTTATTATATCAGCATATATTGGGGGAATATTTTCTTTGGTCTTTTTTTTTTAATTGACTAGATTTCATCTTGGTTTGTTAAAGAGAACCAGCTGTTTTCTTGAAAGATAATTTTCTGAAGCTGTTGTGTGCCATAATTACACTGCAATTACACAGCAATATTCATAAAAGCAGATGAGGATTCTATGTGTCCTTTTACCTCATTAGAAGTTGCAAAAATGATAGATGCAGCCATCCTAGTTTAACTATTGCCCTCTATTGGCAAAATCAATTTTTGGCATAATCCAAAAGATAGCAGCAATAAAAACAGAGATAGACTTTGCTTGTGTGCTTTTGCTTTGTTTCATTTTCAAACAACAGTAGTATATTGGGTCACAAGTTAACATCATCGAATATTTCAAAAACTTTTTTTTTTTTTACAATTACAATTTAAAACATACCTTTAAAACCTAGCTACTTAAAATTACTTAAACTAGTGTTGTGTGAATTGGGGCTTTTTTCCAGCACCAAACTGCATAGCACTAATATTTTCTTCCTCACTGGAAATCTACTTGATCATATCCATCTTTTCAGTAGAGAATCAGTTGGATCTTTTCCTTGTTCCCAGCATGAATCCTCCTCTTTGAAGCAATACTCTCCAAGAAAATTGAGATTTTTTTTTTTTTTTTTTTTTCCTGAGACAGAGTCTAACTCTGTCACCCAAGCTAGAGTGCAGTGGCATGATCTCAGCTCACTGCAACCTCTGCCTCCCAGGTTCAAGCAATTCTCCTACCTCAACCTCCTGAGTAGCTGGGACTACAGGTACCCGTCACTACGCCTGGATAATTTTTGTATTTTTAGTAGAGATAGGGTTTTGCCATATTGACCAGGCTGGTCTCGAACTCCTGACCTTGTGATCCCCCCACCTTAGCCTTCCAAAGTGCTGGGGTTACAGTGGTGAGCCACTGTGCCCTGCTGAAAATTGACATTTTTAAGTCTCTCACTATTTCCAAAATCAGCAATTAATCATACCTTTATTATCACTGTGACAAATAAATATTTGGTCATCTGAGGAAGAAAAATTCAGTTCAAATAAACTGCTGAGAGAAAGAATTTTTATTTTAGGACGGGCAATAATATTTTCCATATTATGATTGAGAAAGAAGATGTGAGAAAACCAGCTTCACAAAGCAGCTGAAACTATCTTGAGTGTTGCATTTAATGTGAGTTCTATGGTGGGAAAGGTGCACATGTACAAATAAACATCATCTTTCATGGATCTTTGATTCTGACTGGCAGATGGGGAATATAGTATTTTAATAACATTTATTTTGGCAGAAGTAGAAGGAAGTAATCTAGTTTTGTAACCAGTTGGGCAACCAGAAAAAACAAATCTTCTGTGAGTCCTTTTATGACCTTCTAGGAATGAGAACTTTTGAAAGACTTGAACATTTTTAAAAGTAAAAATAAGTTTTTTTTCTAAATTTCACTTTTCACACTTATACCAGGTAGACTGCTGTCTTCCCATGTGACATTCTTAATGTAATTATCGGCTGTGCAGCAAACTTAGATAAGTTTAGTTGCAAAGTTTCTGGATTGATGTCAAATTTAGGAGTGGAGAGAATTAAAATTAGTTCATTTCTTTGCCAACACTAACATAAATCTTGGAGCACACTTCCTCAGATGCACTAAAATGGTGACAGCTTAGTTAACCACTGGGGAAGTTTTCTGTATGAAAGCTCATATTCATTTAACAACCTCAGCTTAGCATGATCCCACCTCAGTTGCCCCTTCCTTTGTGTAATTAATAACATCATTGGCTTTTTTTGAGAAGAGGATTTATCTCACAAAACAAACAAATTTCAGGCAGAACCTATCATGCTACAGAAAAGAAAAAGAAAAATTGTATGCCTAGAATGTCATGTCTTGTTTTTTGTTCAACTCTTTTGCCAAATGTCTGTTTGCAACTACACAGTATTTTTGAAGTGGAACATAACTGCATAATTGACAGGCTTTTTTTTTTCCTAGCAATTTCAGTCACTGACTGCAAACCGCTGTTGATTAGTCTTTAACAGTTGACAAAACTATGTGCACATTCAGAAAATAACCTGACAAGTACCTCGTAATATATAGAATTGGACTCTTTATTATTTAACCTGTTAGTAGAGAAAAAAAAATCCCTTTCCTCTCGCTTTCAACTACTTCACAGGCTTATTTTCTTAATGCTAATATTTCTAATCCACATTTCAAGGATTTTTATTTATTCCTGATCACTGTTTCTCTTTATATATTGATATTATGATTAACCAAAAATGTCTCTTGAAAAATATATAATTATTCATTCATAAATAAATATGTATTGAGTACTTACTGTGAGTCAGGCACCATTATACACGCTGTGGATATACCCCTGCACAAAACAGAAAAGACTTCCTGTCCACAGAGAACTTACTTTCTACTGGAGGTGGTCAGAAAATAAATACTTAAGCATTAAATCCTTACCATGTCAAGTGGTTCTAGCTCTTATAAGGAAAAAATAAAGCAGAGGATATCTGTTAGGACTCAAGCAAGAAAGCAGAACCACTATGATGATATAGAATCCAGGAGCTTATAATAGGAACTTAACACAATAATTGACCTAATGGAATTGCAGAAGCTGATAAAGAATCTGTTCAAGGCTGCTGCCTTTGCATCTGGTGGTGGGCCTGAAGTTTCTGTTGGTCTTCAGTGCTAGCAGTTGAAGAAAATGTGGATTTGAAGCAGGAGGGAGCAAGGACACACTGGAACTCAAAAGAACATACCAGAATTAGAGTTTGTCTCTCAGTACCTTCAGCCCTGATCACCAGCAGGAGATCACCAGCTGGAGAAGGTCATACTCTTCTCCATGGAACTGTACTCCTGTCTGGCCCAGGACACAAGGAAAATCTAAAAGTCATAGTGACAGGGTAGAAGTCGGGGAGCTAGCTTCAGTGGCCCTGTTTTCTTCTGCAGACAAACAAGATGAGGCAGGGCTATATGAAAAAGGGGTGACAGCCTTTATACTTATAAGGACTGTGTTGCACCACACACAGACCTCACAAATCTCACAAAAATTTCTCTGAGTCCAACCCAAACTCAAAATCATACAGGTAAGGGAATTCTGGGAGGTGTAGCCCTAGTTTAGCTGAATTGATATAGTATAATCCAAAATCACATGTAGGCAGTGATGTCAAGTAGGCAGGTGAGTTTATGAATGTGAACTGTAGCAAAATTGTCTACCTGAACATATAAATGTAGCAGTCTTTAGCATAGAGATAGTCTTCTAAGCTATAAGACTGGTTGAGATCATCTATAGTGAGTTGACAATGACAAAACTAATAGAGTCCTTTGTGATATTTCAATGTTTGGCAGTCAGGGAGCTATGAAGGAATTGGTAAAGAGACTCAGAATGGTAACTGAATGGATAAGTGGAAAAATCTGAGAGTAGCTTCAGAAAATAAGAGAAAAAATATGTTTCAAAAAGGAAGGAGAAAGAGAACCTCTTCCAACTGTTGATGATGAGCTGAGTAAAATGAGGGCTGGGCTGGACATCATGATCGGGCAATGTGAAGTTCATTGGTGGTTTCGTAAATGCTCCTTCTGCATATGCTAAAACTGGTTAGGTTGGGTTCAAGAGAGAATGGAAGAAAAGGTAAGTCAAACAGAATTCACAGTCAAGTATTTTGAGGACTTGCTTTTGGTAAAACAAAAGAGAGAAATGAAATAGCAGAGAGAGAAATGGGACCAAAGATTTTGTCTGTATATCTGTTTTGAGATTGGATAGTTGCATTAAATTGCAATGTTTGCATATTAATGAGGATTTACCAGTAAAGAGAAAAAACATTGATGACATGCAAGAGATGAAGACAATTTTAATGGTAGGATTATTTATTCTAAAAGAATTTTTATGTCAAATGTATAATATTGAGGAAAACAGCATGCATGTTTTAAAAAAAGTAAATTTAGTTTATGTCAGTATTATTTCCAATCCTGGGGGAAACCAGAGAGATATTAAGAGACAGAGACAGAGGGGGAGAGAGACAAAGAGAGAGAGAGAGGGAGAGAAGGAGAGAGAGCGAAAAAGACACATGGGGGTGAAGGAGAAGGAGGGGGAAAAAGAGAGACAGCATTTAAATGGTGACAATGATGAAGTGCTGAGAAATTCTGTCATGAAAGAGATATTTGGGGGAAGAAGGGGGGTGTCTTATCGAAGAAAAACCAACTGGAGAAAAGGAAGCCTAATAGACAACTTCAATATATGAGGACTGGTACATGGGAAGGAGTACGTGATATGGATACACAGAGAATGAAGCAACCAAAAGTAGGAATCTGAAGAGTGGTGGTAAAAGAAATACCTAGTGATGAGTTAGAGCTCTCTTACAGGTGCCTCAAATTAGTGAGATGCCACTTAGGAATATGTGCCAAGGAAGAAGCTGAGGGACCTACTATATTGCAGCCCTGTACTTCTTTCATAATTTGTTTTCTTTTTATTTATTTTTTTCACACAAAGTTCAGGCTTTATTTTTTTACCTTTCCTTAGATAACTATCATGCTAGTACTCTAAGTTGCTTTTCCCTGTCTCCTTCCACATCTCACATGACTGTCGAAGTTTGTTTTTGGAAGCACTGCTCTTATTTTACCATCATTCTGCTACATACTTTTCAGAAAATTTTCTTCCTTTACACCAGAGTCAACAAACTTCTTCTTAAAGGGCTAGATCGTAAAGGTTTTAGGCTGGTGGGCCATATGTCACTGTGACTACTACTCACCTTTAATGCTAGAACCCAACAGCAGCTTAGACAACAGATAAATGAATGGGGTGTCTTTGTTCCAATAAAAATTTAATTAAAAACTGGAGACAATCCACTGGCCATGATTAAACCCTAATTTAATCAATAAAAATTCAAATGACATAGATTTTTATTAAGGCATCGTCATCGGCCAATTTATCTTTTCAACATTACCATTTTACTGCAATATGAAACAATACACAATCACTGATATGAACACCATTTCAAAGACCTGCTGAAATCTATCTCAAATGCAGGATTAGAAATTCTTTACTATTACACAGAATTGATGGGTATCTATTTTTTTTTTCAAAATTATACAGACATACCATAATAGAAGGATAGTAACAGTCAACATAAAAATCTCCTGTCATTCACATATTGTAGTGCTATTAATATCACCAAAGAAAGACATTTCATATGTAAACACGATATTCCTGGTGTGAAATATATTTGTCCTTGATACGTTGAATTCACAATAAAGAAAAAATAATTAGCAGAGCATGGTGGCTCATGCTTGTAATCTTAGCATTTTGGGAGGCCAAAGCTGGAGAATCACTTGAACTCAGGAGTTTGAGACCAGCCTGGGCAATGTGGCATGATCTCATGTCTACAAAAAAAAATTAACAATAAAAAATAAACTAGCTGGGCATGGTGGCATGTGCCTGTAGTCTCAGCTACTCAGGAGGCTGAGATGGGAGGAATGCTTGAATCAGGAGTCTGAGGCTGCAGTAAGCTATAATTGTGCCACTGTACTCCAGCCTGGGCAACAGACCAAAATTCTGACTCAAATTAAAAAAAAAAAAAAAGAAAGAAGAAGAAGAAGGAGAAGGAGAAGGAGAAGGAGAAGGAGGAGGAGGAGGAGGAGGAGGAGG